>NC_140996.1:132083134-132132252 GCF_052327205.1 Somniosus microcephalus
GCTCAAAAGTTATAGAGCGTACCTACGCGCGCGTTACCTCCAAAGAAAGCTTACGCTTCCGGGACGCTCGTAAGCGTATTTACTTTTCGGTCGGACGAAAATTGTTCGCACCTTATGCAAAAAACCTTCAAAATTAAACTCATTATCTGCTACTTAGCATTGATTGACTGACGTCAAGGTTCGACCAATCCTGTGCCGCCCCTGATGGTTGGCCAATCGGTGTGTGTGTGTGTGGGCGGGACTAATCGTTTTCATCTCAGGGATGTGGCAGCCATTGTTTCACTGCCATTACTTCAGCTTCCAGCTCAAACTACTTTGATCATCCAGCTTTGAAAAAGTTAGTATCTCTTTTAAAAATAACATAAGATTTACCAAAAACCTTTTATAAGTACTTTCACTTTCATCTTTCAAGGTATTAAAAGGTAGAAATGTTGCCCGGCAGCAGATTCACACAGGGAGAGAGAGACAGGGCCTGAAAGCCTGGGACTCAATTTAAAAGGTTGCCCGGCACCAGATTCACAGAGGGACACAGAGAGGCCCAAAGCCTCGCACTCGATTTAAACCGCCCGGCCCAAAACAGCCCTGGCAAAGCCGGGCTCCCCCCAGCTAGTCGTTTTATATGTGACATTAGAGTAACGGAACCTTAACAGAAAGTTCTTTAAACACCCATGTGCTTACCCCGTCTATCTACTTCTATGTCATCTTTCGCTTACGTGTGCTTCTACGAGGTACTAGCCCTGTGGCTTCAGCAAAGGTAGAGGCAGCCTGCTCACTTCCCTGCTGCCACTGCTTAGACCCTTTTGGCAGACATCCTCAGAGCTTTGGAGCCTCTGAGTGCCCCTCCAAGTCTGCTCTTCCTATGACTGTGCAGGGGCAGACTCGGCCATCATAATCCAAGGAGCCATCCGGGGCTCTGACTGAGGGAGGCAACGGGGGAAAAGTGTGTGCGCTTTGATAAGAGCCCCCACTTCCATGTCCCCTCTCACTATCATCCCTCTCATGGGTCACCTGCACTTCCCTACTAGCAAGGAGCTGGAGAGCACCTTGCTGCACAGCAGTGGGGCCATGAGGACCCCTCCTAGAGAGGTCTATGACCCTCTGCCATTTGTTCTCCATAGATAGCATGTGCTCATGTGAGTGGCAAATTAGCTGCTCCATGCAGGTAGCCATCCTTTCCATGGAAGAGTCTAGAGTCACCATCGCCTGCGACATGGTGGTGCTCAGGTTGAAGATGGACCCCTCCAATCTTGGCACATTTGCAAACATCGCAGTCGCAAAACCTGTCAGAGCCTCCTGCAATTTTTCCTGCACCTCCAGGATCGCCCTCTTTCTGGATGGCTCCCCGAGGTTCAGCATCTGCATGCAACTGAGCAGAGCTGGGAGCGTCCTGCACCACTGCTGTCCCTGACTCCACCATCTGCTCTTGCTCTCTTGTGACTTGTGAGACACCAGGTGACAACACTTCTGTATCTTGCGTGACACCCACTGAGGTGTGCATACCTGTGCTGGGTGTGCTAATGTCTGGTGACATCTAGGGGTATGCAGGCAGTACATTTCAGCATTTGGGTCTTGCTCAGCCTTGCACACATGGTTGTACAGAGACGGAGGGCTGCACCCAGGTTTTCTAATGACTCCCTGCATATTCTTGTGGCGGGAGTCAGAGCATGCAGGAGGTCCTTTTCCCTCGCAAGCTGGAGGCTCCTCTGAGGCGTTGTCTTCCTCTTCCTCCTGGACAGTTGGAGGGGGCTCTTGATGGACCTGTGGGAGAGCAAAGAGATGAATTAGAAATGTTATATCAAGATTGGGTAATAATAGCATTATGCACATGATGAACATTCACTGGCTGCTGCCATGTGGCTGTATGAGATGTAATTCTGTCAGCAGGTTGCTGAGAGGTCCCCCTCTCTCCGTCTCTCATGGCCAGCAGCTCTGCAACTCCCGAGACCTCCAGGGCCACCTCCTCTACTGGAGTCAATGTGGCCACTGATGGAGGGCCATCTCCGGTTCTCTCCCTCTCCCTCTTATTCTGGGCTCTCTTCTGCAAGGAGGGAAAGAAAAATGTTTGAGTGAGAGTGATGGCATAAGTGTAAGGAATATGTGGGTTACATCTTTAGAGGGTGACTATGATGGAGTGGGGTGCCAATGCAAAGTGGCCTCCTTTTGTGTTGTCAGTTGGTATGATTGCATTAGGATGAGGGCAAGTGTGAGGGGTGGATAGTCAGATGGGGATGTGAGTATGTAGAGAGGGATGGGTGGACGTGCAAGGTATGTTGGTGTCAGCAATGATGTGCAGGAGTAGGCTTGGGAAGGTAGAGTGATGGGGATGTGGTGACAGACAGGATGATGGTAAGTGTGGCTTTGCACTCACCTTTCCTGACCTCATCAGATCATTGAAGCGCTTCCGGCACTGCACCCAGGTCTGCTTCACCACATCCCTGCTGTTGACCTCCTCAGCTATATTTGGAGCCACGTTCTCTTAGTCTGCTGGGCAGGTCTCTTCCACTCATTAGCAGGGAAAAGGACCTCCTGCGTGCTCTGACACCCGCCACAAGAATATGCAGGGAGTCATTAGAAAACCTGGGTGCAGCCCTCTGTCTCTGTGCAACCATGTGTGCAAGGCTGAGCAAGACCCGAATGCTGAAATGTACTGCCTGCACACTCCTAGATGAACCTTCAAATGCAATGCGGCCAGGGTGCTTTAAATATCCCGGCTGGAAATGAGTCATCGATGACCTCATTAGACCCGCACCATTTAATAGGGCCGGGAAACACGCAGGTCTGCCTTAATAGGCGCCATTAAGGAAAAGTCGTTCTGAGGAGCGGCATGAAAAGAAGAACCGGGTTCCAAGCCGCCACGCCAACCGCCCGCACCCAGCCCACCCTGGTAATGAAAATTCCAGCCATAGTTTCAGAACTACTGGGGGGGATTTTAACCCCAAACGACGGGTAGGTTGGGGTTGGGTAGGACGTTAAAGTATTAAAAATGTGAATCCCGACACTTTCGGGTTTAACGGAGGCGGGATGGGGGGCGGGCAGCCAACCCACTCCCAGAAGGCAGGTTGGCACTTAAAATATTATAATGAGGCTGAAAGCATCTGATTTAACCTGCTTTGAAGGTTTAACTGTGGTCGGCCGGGAAATCCCGTGCGTCAAGATTCCTGGTAGCTGTAGTGAGGCGAGGACAGCCTCGGGGAACAATCCTTGTGGGCCGGGAAGAGCAGGAGTGCTTCCCCCCGGCCCCCAAGCTCCTCCCCCCAAACAGCACCCACTATACTAAGCCCCCCGTGGTCAAGGATCGGAACCCCAAAAGATTGGACCCCCCCTCCCCCGAGGATCAGAGCCCCCCCGCCACCTGGGTCGGAGATCACACCCCCCGATGATCAGACACCCCAGAATCAGAGCCCCCCACAGGGTCAGGGATCGGACCACCTCCCCCCCCGGGATTGGACCCCTCTGGGAATCAGACCACCCTCCTTCAGGATCGGGATCCCCCCAGGATTGGGGCTCGCACCTACCTGTGATTGCGGCCTCCTGGCCAGTGTTCATCGCCCGACTGGAAGCCAGGCTGATTTCTGGGCGGGGAACCTATCCGTGATGTCACACACACACTGTCGAGTTTTAACTTGAGGGTTTTCCACACTGTACTGAGCCCCCGCGCTCCGGGCGAGCCAAAAACTTAAAATTCCGGCCATTGTTCTGGTAACCAAAACATGGAAACAAAAAGAAATCTCAACCTAGAATTAAGTACAGTACTCAACTTGTACGGGATACAAAAATTCTCAGAAAAATTCGCATCATGCACAATGAATAAAGAAGTGTGGAGCGCCGAATCAGGAGCTCCAATGATAGTCAGCCAATGATGATGATGATGCAGAAGGTACTGAATCTATTGACAGGGGTCTTGAACAAGTGGAATGCTCCACCCTAAATGGTGTTGAGCTTCATGAGTGAGACATGGCTTGTGAAATTTGATCCTCAAATCTATGCCCTTTACTGAGAACATTTTCAGCTCCACATTAGTTACAACAATCTGATGAGATATCAAGGCTAATGAACAGACATCATGGCTCTCTGCCCTACTTCCTGGCATTTAGTGAATAAATGTTAGTGACAGGAAGTAGGGCAGAGATTCATGACGTCTGGTCTCCGCCTGCTTTATGCAGGCTGAGGATTTATGGGCCTTCCTTGAAAGGGATGTGGCTGCCAACACATGCAATATGCTCAGGCACCATGTTGCCACACAAATGAAGCAGGAGGAAGTGTTCCCACCCCTCCTATCTCATATTTCTGTAGTTTAATTGGTGAATTGCTTATTTGGAGGGGTGCTCAGATGAAGCAAGCCTTATGACCTTGCCCCCAGCCCCTCTTCAATCAGAAGATTGGAAAGTGGCAGGCAGTGGCCCTACAGGTAGGGACATTAGGCCAAGGGTCAGAGATGGTTAGCGATGGAGTGGTAGTTTGCAAGGACAGAGGGATCAAGGATGTTTTTTTTTTTTGAGGAGAAAGTTGCTGACAGAGAGGACAGTGCCTGATGAGGAGGAATCACTTACAATAGCATGGGGGCCATGTAGAGCAGCTTGGTGGGAACGCAGAATAAATAGATTACAAGAGGAGTCCTCATTTGTAGTGCTGACCATAACTTACTACTAACTTTGCCACTCACCCATTATCACCTCAGCTCTCTTTGGAATACAAGTCATATCTGTAGCTCTTCATCGTGCATATTTTCCTTGTATCACCTGTGATTATCATGTCATCTCTATTGAATAGTTATGTCCGGCATTACTGGAAAATTGATTCAAGAAGAATGTTGAATGTAAACAATGGAAATTCACATCCCACAACAACAGGCTAATTAGCACTCCTATTATATTGAAAACAAATCACAAAGGAATATTTTGCACCATTAAACATTTTTTTAGCCTCCTTGCCCAATTAACTTTACCTAATTCTAATTCTTTTTCACTTGGGAGTTATGAAATCAGCTCACTCAAGGGATATAAATCCCAACCCTTGAGCCTTTGTAATGTATCCTCCATATCACTGAACTAATTATTGTACAATGTACTGTACCAGATGCTGATTATCAAGAGGGAATTGGTGCTTTTAAGTCAGAATTTCTACTGATAATGTTCTTCATTGCTAGAGTGGTTGTATTGGTCTCCATTAGAAAACACTGCTTGCTTTTAGAACTCCTCAGACAGAAATGAGCAGCCCTGAGGTGGGAGCATAGAAATGGAGAATGATTATATCCCAACCAGATATAACCTTCTCTAGACTACCTCACATTTTTATTAAGTGACAGATATGAAGCAAAGTAAAGATGTTGATGCAAGATAAGCTGCTGGGTCCTGATAATTAAGAGAACCTTGAGGATTGAAGGTTGGTGCTTAGAAATTAAAATTAGATTTAATTGCGCCCTGCACTCAGACTTGTCCTGATGTAAACATATTGACCGCGATTTCCCCAGCCTGGGTGGGGTGAAGGCGAGAGATGGCAGCGGCGGGCGACGAACCCGTTCCTGCGGCAATCCCGGCCAAAAATAAGATCTTACCATTAAAAGCTTGTTAGGCCCACCCTGCGGGTTTATTGGAGCGGGTCCGGTAACATCACCAGATGACACGCTGCTTGCTGGTACATTTAAAGGGGCCATGGCCCCGTTTGCTGACAGTTAGATTTTCTTTTGTGAAGCTTGTGTTAGTGAGTGGAGGTCTGTACCATGACGTCTGAAAGGCAGAGAGCTGCGCCTCATTTCAATGGTGAGTCCCTCCAGCATCTTGTTGAGGGAAAGAGGGCACGTAGGGAGGTTCTCTTCCCTGCGCTGGCAGGAAGAGGCCTCCCCAACAGACTAAATCAGCTTGCCGAAGAGGAACAGTGAATTCAGTAGTGCGTCGCACCTGGGTACCGAGCAGGAAAAGGTTTAATGATCTTCTAAGATCAGGAAAATTAAGTATTAACCTACACTTACCTTGATGATGCTGTGTCTGTCATCACATCCCCACCACTGTGCATTGCCAACCATACTCCTGCACAAAGTTACTCAGCCCAAGATCCCTTACACCTTCATCCATCCGGCTCTCTCTATCTACATTATAAGGTTCCCCATCTTAATTTCCATCCCTCACACTCAGCATCATCATTATGCAACGAAAGCAAGTAACAGCACAAAAGGAGGCAACTTGGTATCGCCAAGCCACTCCATCAAAGTCTCCCTGTGAAGCTGTATGCCATTCCATTAATGATGGTCATTCCATCAGTCTCTTTAAACCTTCTCTTCTTTGCCTCCTTGTAGGAAAAGATTGCTCACAATAAGAGGGAGAGGGAGAGAATGGGAGGAGGCCCTCAATCCATCTTTCATTTGTCAAGTGCGAAGGAGGCAGCACTGGGTATTGCAGTGTGGTGGAGGTTCGGGAAGTGGGTGATGGAGAGAGGGGCTCAATAGAAGAAGCTGGTGACAGAATTATTATCCATAGAGTAGCAAGCCTTTCATCAGTCACTCTTATGGGGTGTTATGTGATCAGAAAATCAATGGTGATTGTTCTGGACCGATGGACATTTTTACATGCAATAGCACCCTCTGGTGGCGGTTATTGTGTTAACAGTTTATAAGCTGGAAAGGTCATCTGTTCCTTTCTTCCTGTGTGAGGTCATTTGACCTTTGTTCCTTTCTTCCTGTGTGAGGTCATTTGACCTTTGTTCCTTTCTTCCTGTGTGAGGTCATTTGACCTTCTTACCTTTCTTCCTGTTGACCCCAGGAAGCAGTTTTGCCAGGAAGAACCTGACTTGAGTAATGGAGAATTTGCTATGAGAGGTTCCACTTACAATCTAATGTAATCTGACTTCATATGTTAGGCCAAACGCAATATCTGTGAGTATCTTTAGTTCTTAGCATAATAGCAATGTTGTCAGAGTAATATTTTGATAATACTATGTTTATAAAAGGTTAATATTTAATAGTTACAGAAGTTGGTTCAAATGTTAGTTAGTTATACAATTAGTCTATTCTACTGTTGTAAATATGTTTGTATCTTGTGTAATATCGAATGTGTAGTACTCAGTTTATGTACAAAACATACTTTGTCTTTGTTTACAGTTTCACAAATTTGTTCAAGTAAAAGCTTCAAAACAGCAAACGGCTTCAGGAAGAATTATTTTGAATGAGTGTTTAACTTGCTGGATAGCTAGATAGGAGCACGTCTAGCGCGGCCAGTACAGTGAAAAGATAGCAATACAGCTAGCTGTGAAGGGCGGAGCAGGAGGAACCCAGAGTAAGCCTTAACCTCGTAGAGCACATCTACCTCACATCAACATGTCAGAAGATAATAGCGAAAATGCTTTGCAGCAAGTAGAAGACCTTAAACAGGCAGGCGAAACTGTAGAACGTGACAATCGGTCTGTAAGCATCGGTTACTACAGGTCGCAAGTTGGCTCACGGTCATCGGGTGGTTCTAGAGTAAGCATAGCCCTCGCCAGAGCACGGGCTAAACTAGGAGCAGCTCAAGCCAGAGCTGCGCATACGGACAGTGAAATAGAAATAAAAGTAAGTCAGGCCCGTCTCCAAGCTGAACCCCAAGCAGAACAGGCCCGGCTCCAAGCAGAACAGGCCCGGCTCCAAGCTGAATTCCAAGCGGAACAGGCCCGACACCAAGCGGAACAGGCCCGACACCAAGTGGAACGCCAGGCTGAACAGGCCCGTCTCCAAGCCACATTAGAGGCTCTGCAGCAACAAAAAGAGATAGATGCTGCATTAGCCGAGACACAAGTATTCGAGGCAATTTTGGAGGGAGCTGATCCCGAGACAGCTTACAAACCTTTAATTCCCGTTCCGTGGCAGAGTCCACGACTGCGCACCATAGATTACGTGAGCGACCATGCCAACATACAGTTTACAGGAGAAAGGGATGGAGGCCCGCACATCTCTACAGACGCAAACACTTCGTATAACATGCCACAAGTTGCCAACCAAGGTCAAAGCAGACGGCGTGCCTCAAGCCGCAGAGTCTCCGCTAGCAGAACGGAAGACACGGTGCAAAGGAATAGGACGCCGAATAGAGAAAGTCGGAGGCAAATCCCCTCTCGGTTCCTTGAGACCCCCAACAGAGCCCCCAGCCAAGGCAACCCTGGCCCAGGTCCCAGCACCTACGACCTCGCCACATACCTTGCACGCACCCAGCTGGTGACTTCGGGGTTAATCAAGTTTGATGACCGGCCGAAGAATTATCGGGCTTGGAAGTCCTGCTTCCACGATGCCATATCGGGCTTAGACCTGTCGGCAGGAGAAGAGCTCGGCCTCCTTATCAAGTGGCTCGGCCCAGAGTCCGCCAGACAGGCCTGCAGGATAAAAGTGGCCAATGTGGGACAGCTGCCAGAGGGGTTGAAAAAGGCTTGGGTGAGGCTGGAAGAAAGCTACGGCTCGCCCGAAGCTATTGCAAGGGCTCTCTTTGACAGGTTGGTGAACTTTCCAAGGTTGACGAGTAAGGAACCCCAGAAGCTCCGCGACCTTGGAGGTCTGCTGTCGGAACTCGAAGCCGCAAAGCAGGACGGCTACCTACCCGGTCTATCGTACTTAGACACTTCCAGAGGGGTAAGTCCCATCATTGAGAAGCTTCCATTTAACCTGCAGGAGAAGTGGATAACGTTTGGATCAAAGTTCAAGCTAAAGCACGTGGCGTTCCCACCATTCTCTGCGTTCGTTAAATTCATCCATAAAGAAGCCAAAGCCAGGAACGACCCCAGCTTCAACTTCTTCTCCTCCCAACCAGCACTTGCCAGAAGAGACAAGTTCGACAGACATGGAAAGACACCAATATCTGTCCACAGAATGCAAGTGTCCTCAACTGAGCACACAAAGACTCAGAAGAAACCTGAGGATATGAGCAAACAATGCCCTATCCACAACAAGCCCCATCCTTTAAAGAAGTGCAGAGGCTTCAGGGAAATGTCCCTGGAAGATCGGAAACAATATCTTAAAGAGAACTCTATATGTTTCAGGTGCTGCTCGTCCACGAGCCATCTCGCCAAGAACTGCAAGGTGGATGCAAAATGCACTGAATGTGAAAGTGATCGGCATGTTTCAGCACTGCACCCAGGCCCAGCTCCTTGGAAGTCAGAGACGCCTCCTCCCGCAGCAGAGCATGGCGGGGAGAGAGAGGGAGCTGCTGGTACGGAGATTACATCCAGGTGCACCGAGGTGTGTGGAGAAGGAGTGAGCGCAAGAGCATGCTCCAAGATATGCCTCGTTAATGTGTACCCTGCAGGATGTCGCCATGAATCTGAAAAGATGTATGCCATACTAGATGAACAAAGCAATCGTTCTCTAGCAAGATCCGAGTTCTTCAACATCTTCAAGATCAAAGGAAGTCCGTCGCCTTACACGCTGAAGACGTGTGCTGGACTTTCAGAGACAGCCGGCAGGAGGGCCTGCGGTTACGTTGTTGAGTCAGTCGGCGGGAAGATTAGTCTCCCCCTTCCTACACTCATCGAATGTAATCAAGTCCCCGTCAACCGTTCCGAGATTCCCACTCCGAATGCAGCTCGTCATCACTGTCATCTGAGGCGCATTGCAGACGAGGTCCCACCTCTTGACCCAGATGCAAGCATACTTCTGTTGTTGGGAAGAGACATCCTGAGGGTACATAAGATAAGGGAGCAGATCAACGGTCCACATGACGCCCCTTTCGCCCAAAGGCTAGACCTCGGCTGGGTCATTGTTGGAGATGTGTGCCTCGAGGGCGCTCACAAGCCATCTCAGGTGAGCACACTCAAGACTTCCATCTTGGAGAATGGTCGTCCAAGCTACCTTACCCCATGCAGTAGACAGATCCGCATGGTGTTTGACTCCAGCGCACCATATCAGGGCATCTCTCTCAACGACGTACTCCTCACAGGGCCCGATCTTAACAACAGCCTCTTGGGAGTGCTCATGAGATTCAGGAAAGAGCCCGTCGCCATCACTGCCGATATCCAGCACATGTTTCATGGCTTCGTGGTGAGAGAAGACCACAGAGACTTCCTCCACTTCCTGTGGTATCGGGACAATGACCCTAATAAAGACATTGTGGACTACAGAATGCGTGTCCATGTCTTTGGGAATAGCCCATCCCCTGCTGTCGCCATATACGGACTAAGGAGGGCTGCCAAGGAAGAAGACGACGACTTTGGCAGTGATGTGAGAGGGTTCATCGAACGAGAGTTCTATGTCGACGACGCACTGAAGTCATTCCCGACCGAAGCAGAGGCCATCAGTACCCTCGGACGAGCCCAGGAACTACTTGCACTATCCAACCTCAGGCTGCATAAGATAGCCTCTAACAGACCAGCAGTGATGGAGGCATTCCCCCCTGAAGATCGTGCTAAGGACGTCAAGGACCTAGACCTCTTCACTGATGACCTCCCGCTACAGCGTAGCGTAGGGGTGTCATGGAACATAGCAACAGACACGTTCATGTTCCAAGTCCTAGACGCCAAGAAACCCTTCACACGTAGAGGAGTGCTCTCTACAGTCAACAGCCTATACGACCCTCTCGGCTTCTTAGCCCGTCACCATACAAGGCAGGCTGCTCCTCAGGGAACTCTCCACATGCGCTGAAGAGTGGGATTCACCTCTCCGTGAAGAGATGGAAGCAGAGTGGGACAGATGGAGAGACTCACTCCAAGACTTACAGGAGATCCGAATACCTTGCTGCTATTCATCTTTCTCTCCCTTAAATGCCCAATTCAAAGAGCTTTGTGTCTTTGCAGACGCATCCGCTAAGGCCATTGCAAGTGTGGGTTATCTGAAGGTCACCACTCAAGAAGGACAAAGCAAAATCGGCTTCGTCTTTGATAGAGGCAAGTTGGCACCCCAGCCAGACCTCACCATACCCAGATTGGAACCGTGCATAGCAGAACGCAACCTACCCCCTCACAGCAGTCTACGGAAGCTGCATCCTATCATCGACACCAACGGACCGTCTCCGAGGTGGTTCTTCTTTTGTCGCCAGAGGACTCCAGTGACAAGTAGAGTTCGGACTATGTGGAGTCATTAATGACCCCAGACGGGGAGTGTTCTGGACCGATGGACATTTTTACATGCAATAGCACCCTCTGGTGGCGGTTATTGTGTTAACAGTTTGTAAGCTGGAAAGGTCATCTGTTCCTTTCTTCCTGTGTGAGGTCATTTGACCTTTGTTCCTTTCTTCCTGTGTGAGATCATTTAACCTTTGTTCCTTTCTTCCTGTGTGAGGTCATTTGACCTTCTTACCTTTCTTCCTGTTGACCCCAGGAAGCAGTTTTGCCAGGAAGAACCTGACTTGAGTAATGGAGAATTTGCTATGAGAGGTTCCGCTTACAATCTAATGTAATCTGACTTCATATGTTAGGCCAAACGCAATATCTGTGAGTATCTTTAGTTCTTAGCATAATAGCAATGTTGTCAGAGTAATATTTTGATAATACTATGTTTATAAAAGGTTAATATTTAATAGTTACAGAAATTGGTTCAAATGTTAGTTAGTTATACAATTAGTCTATTCTACTGTTGTAAATATGTTTGTATCTTGTGTAATATCGAATGTGTAGTACTCAGTTTATGTACAAAACATACTTTGTCTTTGTTTACAGTTTCACAAATTTGTTCAAGTAAAAGCTTCAAAACAGCAAACGGCTTCAGGAAGAATTATTTTGAATGAGTGTTTAACTTGCTGGATAGCTAGATAGGAGCACGTCTAGCGCAACCAGTACAGTGATGATGTGTAAAATGGTATGTGTCTGCACTTGAGATGTCATATATTTAAATCATGTCTTTACTCTCCAACAGGTCCATCAGGAGCCCACACCCCCACCCCCACCTTCTGCCTCTGAGGGCTCAGCGTCACCTCACAGACCGCAAGCCAGCACCAGCGCAGAGTCGCACACCTCAGTGGGACCGCCGTGAGAGAGAGTACTATTGTCACTTGGTGTCTCACAGATCACAACTGAGCAGCAGCAGGTGGTGGAGACATTGACAGCAGTGGAGGCTCCTCGTCAGAAGGTGCATGACGCTCCCAGCTCTGCTCGGCTGCATGCAGAAGCTGAGCATCGGGGGCCATCCAAGAGGAGGGCAATCCTGGAGCTGCAGGAACAAGTGCAGGAGGCTCTGACTGGTTTTGTGACTGCGCTGACTATGAGCCTGCAGAGAATGGAGGAACCCATCTCCAACATGAGCAGTATTGTGGCGCAGTCACTGGCATCTATAGCTTCCTCGATGGATAGGATGGCCACCTGCATGGAGGAATCACAGCACCAGTGTAGTGATAACATGGTTTCTCTTCTAAATAAATGGGCATCTATGGAGGATAGATGGGCATCTATGGAGGAGAGAAACCAGAGGCTCATAGACGTCCTTTCTGGGAGGGATGTCAGTATAGAGGTGGGCCCTAATGTCCGCACTGAAGTGCAGCAAGGTGCTCTCTAGCTTCTTGCTAGCAGGGAAGTGTGGGTGTCCCATGAGAGGGAACATGGAAGTGGGGGCTGTGCTCCAACTTCCACCCCCTTGCTAGCGCTTCAGTCAGAGCCACCGATGCCTCCCTGGAGAGTGATGGCCGAGTCTGCCCTTGCACAGTCACAGGAGGAGCAGACTTTGGTAGGGACCTCACAGGCCCCAAAACCCAGAGGACGACCGCCAAAGGCGTCTAAGCAGTTCCATCAGGGAAGTGAGGAGATTGCCTCTACCTCTGCTGAAGCCATAGGGGTAGCACCATGTAGAAGCACCCGGAAAAGAGTCCACACAAATAGTCACAAAGGTTTTCACTCGGGTGTGTTTATCAGCATCATTATGATCATTGTAAAAATATAGAGCTATGTAATTAAATCATTTATTTCTCTCACTTTGCAGTTGCAGCCAGATGTGTGGGATAGAATGGAGGTGGCAGAGTGTATGGTCAGGACTGAGTGGACATGCAGCAATGGTGCTGATGATGAAAAGAAGGAAGTAGTCATTGATTGAATGGTTTATGTTGCTAATGTGGGATGATGCCAACATGTGAACGCCTGTGCCAGGCAAATGTGTGACATCCACAAAGTTACTGGAACCTGGCATTTATGAGGGCGTCCCTGGCGTTATAACCAGCAACGTTCTCACACACTGGTCTTAATGGCTGTGCCACCTCCTCCAGGCTTTCCTCATCGCCTTTGCCAATCTTATGTTGCTCCTCCTCTTCATCTTCCTCCTCCTCCGATGAGGCTTTTCACTCTGCACCATCTTCAACATCTAGCGCCAGTCCTCGCTGCTGAGCGACGTTGTGAAGGGCGCAGCAGACCATCACGATTGTGGATACCCTCGCTGTTGCATACTGAAGGGCCCCTCCAGATTTGTCCAGGCATCTGAATCGCATTTTAAGCAACCCTATAGTTTGCTCGATGATAGTTCTCGTGGAGATGAGGCTCTGATTGTACCTTCCATCAGCCTTGTTCACTGGCTTCCTCAAAGGTGTCATCAGCCATGTCTTGAGGGGATAGCCCTTGTCCCCAGGCAGCCAACCTGAAAGACTGGTTGGCAGTTCAAACAGCTGAGGGATGGTGGAGTGGCGCCGAATGTACGAATCATGGCAGCTGCCAGGGAACTTGGCACACACATGGATAATGATTTTATTGTGGTTGCACACCAGCTGAACGTTTAGGGAGTGGAAACACTTGCAGTTCACAAATGCTCTCGGATGTTGATGGGGTGCCCTGATCGGCACATGTGTGCAGTCAATCACTCCCTGCACCCATGGGAAACCAGCCAGAGCAGCAAAACCAATCACCCGCTCAGTCACACTGGCTTGATGAGTGGTAAACTTTATATAGTTGCCCGACTTGTTAAACAGGGCATCGGTGAGCTGTGTGATGTATCTGTGTGCAGCAGACTGGGAAATGCCGCTAATGTCTGCAGCAGATGCCTGGAAGGAGCCTGAGGTGAAGAAGTTGAGGGCAAGGGTGGCTTAGACAGCCACTGGTAATGGCTGTTCACCCCTTCCTCTGGGCTGCAGGTCTTCCTCCAGCAATGCGCAAAGGTCGGTGACCACCTGGCGCGATAGCCTGAGTCTCCTTCGGCACTGCTGCCCGTCTTGTTTAGGTAGCGCATCCTCTGCCTATAGACCCTGTTCTAGGAGTATTGCCTCCGGTGCAGTGCAGCCCTGCGCTGATGCCTTCCACCCTGTGCAGCATGAGGTGGTTGAGGAGAAGATTGGCGTTCTTGTTGTTGTTGTTGCTGGTTCTGCTGCTCCTGCGGCTGTTCCTCATCAGACTCGGAGGACCAAGATGAGAGAGCATAAATCGTGCCCATTTTGATTGTTGATATGCCAGATCCAGTTGAGTTGACAGAAGCAATTTGTCACTGGTCAGAAATTTTCTCAAAGAATGTTACAGTGAATATAAAGTTCACTACAAACAATTCCAAAGTGTATGAGGCTAAAAGGAATCTTCCAAACACTGAAGGCTGCAGCCTCTGACATTGTACAGCTGTAAAATGTAAGTTTTTCCCACTTTTGCAGCTGTCACCTATTGAAAGCAGTTGAGACAATAGCAAAATACTGCGGATGCTGGAAATCTGAAATAACAACAGAAAATGCTGGAAATACTCAGCAGGCCAGGCAGCATCCATGGAGAGAGAAACAGAGCTAACGTTTCAGATCTGGGACACTTCATCAGAACTGGAAAAAGCTGGAGATGTAACAGATATTAAGCAGGTGCTGAGACGGGGTGGGGGGACGGCAGGGGGGTGGTGGGAGGGGAGGAAGGAATTGAAGAAACATAGTGTGCTTATGTAAGAGGCAGGAAAGATAAAATGTTGTAAATGGGAATGGCAAAATCATACAGCATGAAAAATGGGGGCAGGGGTTTTAGTTTGAAATTGTTGAACTCAATGTTGAGTCCAGAAGGCTGTAAGGTGCCTAATTGAAAGATGAGGTGCTGTTCCTCGAGCTTACGTTGAGCTTCATTGGAACAATGTAATAGGCCGAGGACAGAGAAATCAGAGTGGAAGTGAAGCGGAGAATTAAAGTGACAGGCGACTGGAAGCTCAGGGTCACCCTTACAGACTGAACGGCGGTGTTCTGCAAAGCGATCGTCCAATCTACATTTCTTCTACCCAATGTAGAGGAGACCGCATCATGAGCAGCGAATGCAGTATATTAAATTGCAAGAAGTACAAGTAAATCGCTGTTTCACCTGGAAGGGGTGTTTGGGGCCCTGGACAGTGGGAAGGGAGGAAGTAAAAGGGCATGAGTTGCATCTCCTGCGCTTGCACGGGAAGGTGCCAGGCGAAGGGGAAGGGCTGTTAGGGGTGATTGAGGAGTGGACCAGGGTGTCACAGAGGGAGCGGTCCCTTTGGAATGCTGAAAGGGGAGGCGAGGGGAAGCTGCATTTAGTGGTGGGATCACGCTGGAGGTGGCAGAAGGTAATCCATTGAATGTGGAGGTTGGTGGGGTGAAAGGTGAGGACAAGGGGAACCCTATCGTGGTTCTGGGAGGGAGGGGAAGGGTGAGAGCAGAAGTGCGGGAAATGGAATGGACACGGTCAAGGGCCGTGTCAACCACAGTAGAGGGGAATCCTCGGTTGAGGAAAAAGGAAGACATGCCGGAAGCACTGGTATGGAAGGTGGCATCGTCAGAATAGACGTGGCGGAGACGGAGAAACTGGGAGAATGGAATAGAGTCTTTACAGGAAGCGGGTGGGAGGAAGTGTAGTCCAGGTAGCTGTGGGAGTCAGTGGGCTTGTAGTGGATGTTTGTCGAAAGCCGGTCACCAGAAATGGAGACGGAGAAGTCAAGGAAGGGAAGAGAAGAGTCAGAGATGGACCATGTGAAGGTGAGGGAAGGGTGGAAATTGGAAGTAAAGTGAATGAACTTATCTAGTTCAGGACAAGAGCAGGAAACAGCACCAATACAGTCATCGATGTACCTGAAAAAGAGGTGAGGGAGGGGACCTGAGTAGGACTGGAACAAAGAATGTTCCACATATCCCATGAACAGGCAGGCATAGCTAGGGCCCATGCGGGTTCCCATAGCAACACCTTTAATTTGGAGGAAGTGAGTGGAGTCAAAGGAGAAGTTGTTCAATGTGAGAACAAGTTCAGCCAGGCGGAGGGGGGTGGTGGTGGATGGGGACTGGTTGGGCCTCTATTCAAGGAAGAAGCGGATCGCCCTCAGGCCATCCTGGTGGGGGATGGAGATGTTGAGGGATTGGACGTCCATAGTGAAAACAAGACGGTTGGGGCCAGGAAACTGGAAACTGTTAAAGTGACGGAGGGTGTCGGAAGAGTCGCCAATTTCCACCCTTCCCTCACCTTAACATGGTCCATCTCCGAATCTTCTCTTCCCTTCCTTGACTTCTCCGTCTCCATTTCTGATGATAGGCTTTCGACAAACATCCACTGCAAGCCCACTGACTCCCACAGCTACCTGGACTACACTTCCTCTCACCCCGCTTCCTGCAAGGACTCTATTCCATTCTCCCAATTTCTCCGTCTCCACCGCATCTGTTCTGATGATGCCACCTTCCATACCAGTGCTTCCGACATGTCTTCCTTTTTCCTCAACCGAGGAGTCCCCTCTACTGTGGTTGACACGGCCCTTGACCGTGTCCATTCCATTTCCCGCACTTCTGCTCTCACCCCTTCCCCTTCCTCCCAGAACCACGATAGGGTCCTCCTTGTCCTCACCTTTCACCCCACCAGCCTCCACATTCAACGGATCATCCTCCGCCATTTCTGCCACCTCCAACGTGATCCCACCACCAAACGCATCTTCCCCTTGCCTCCCCTTTCAGCATTCCGAAGGGACTGCTCCCTCCGCGACACCCTGGTCCACTCCTCAATCACACCTAACAGCCCTTCCCCTTCGCCTGGCACCTTCCCGTGCAAGCGCAGGAGATGCAACACATGTCCTTTTACCTCCTCCCTTCCCACTGTCCAGGGCTCCAAACACCCCTTCCAGGTGAAACAGCAATTTACTTGTACTTCTTACAATCTAGTATACTGCATTCGCTGCTCACGATGCGGTCTCATCTACACTGGGGAGACCAAACGCAGATTGGGCGACCGCTTTGCGGAACACCTCCATTCAGTCTGTAATGGTGGCCCTGAGCTTCCGGTCGCCTGTCACTTTAATTCTCCACTCCACTCCTACTCTGACCTCTCCATCCTCGGCCTATTACATTGTCCCAATGAAGCTCAACGTAAGCTCGAGGAACAGCAGCTCATCTTTCGATTAGGCACTTTACAGCCTTCTGGCCTCAACATTGAGTTCAACAATTTCAAACTATAACCCCTGCCCCCATTTTTCATGCTGTATGATTTTGCCATTCCCATTTGCAACATTTTATCTTTCCTGCCTCTTACATAAGCACACTATATTCCTTCAATTCCTTCCCTCCCACGCCCCACCCCCTCTCTCTGCACTTGCTTAATATGTTACATCTCCAGCTTTTTCCAATTCTGATGAAGGGCCCCAGACCTGAAACATTAACTCTGTTTCTCTCTCCATGGATGCTGCCTGGCCTGCTAAGTGTTTCCAGCATTTTCTGTTGTTATTTGAGTCATTGAGAACCTGACTCCACTTATCTGGCATGTTCCCCGAGGGATGGCAAACTCGTCAAACAGTTGGTAAAATTGTAAGTGCCTGCTTTTAATCCTCTTAAATAGTTTTAAACTACCTGTTAAGTACCTTAATTAACTGGTGTCGGGTCTGCTATACATAGGCAGACTCGACAGTTGAGAAACTTACATGGAGGCGGGTTCAGAGCGGACTTCCGCCCCGCTGTCAATCAGGGCCATTTTGACAGCGAGTCCGCCTCCAAACACGCACTCGCAGGGCTGGGAAGATCCCAGCCACTGTGTGTAAACATAGAAACATAGAAGATAGGAGCAGGAGTAGGCCATTCGGCCCTTCGAGCCTGCTCCACCATTCAACGAGATCATGGCTGATCATCCAAACCCTAGCACCCGGTCCCTACACCGACAGCCATCCCACCCAAGCCCTATCCCCGTAACCCCACGTATTTAATCCCCCCTAACACTAAGGGTCAATTTTATCATGGCCAATCAACCTAACCCGCACATCTTTGGACTGTGGGAGGAAACCGGAGCACCTGGAGAAAACCCACGCAAACACGGGGAGAATGGTTTTCTGGGTGCTCCGGTTTCCTCCCACAGTCCAAAGATGTGCGGGTTAGGTTGATTGGCTATGATAAATTGACCCTTAGTGTTAGGGGGATTAAATACTTGGGGTTACGGGGATAGGGTGGGATATGTGTTGGTGCAGGGGTTACGGGGATCGGTTGGGATATGTGTCGGTGCAGGCTCGATGGGCCGAAATGGCCTCTATCTGCACTGTGGGGTTTCTGTGATTCTGTGAATGTGCAAACTCCACACAGACAGTCACCCGAGGCCGGATTTGAACCCAGGTCCCTGGCGCTGTGAGGCAACAGTGCTAACCACTATGCCACCGTGCTGCCCAGGGGACCCAATTATTTTTAATTTATCTTTATGCAATGTTACATTTCCAGCATTCATTGTTCAAAATACAACATGCAACTATTTTTAACCAACAATTTTCAACTACACTTCACCAGAAAGTTGAAAGGATTCGCTAGCTCTGTCACTATCTGTGTACCTTTCCCCCTATTCTCCTGAAGATGATTTATTTGGGAGTACAGGCAGTCCTCCAGTGTTTCACTTGGGTAGCCATTTTTCATATGTGAATCTAGACAATGGTATTCGCAGATATTTGACTGTGGAGGCATTACAGTTAAGTTCAGTTATATCGTTGCCTGACATTCATTTACACATATCTTCCAGTAGGTGTTATTAGACAGCTAACAGGGACTGGATGATTTACCCCCGCCACACTACACATTCCCTAGCCCTGGAACACAGAAGACAATTGTTCTATGCCTATTTCCATCCTTACTGAGATCAGGTAACCCAGCACAGAGCTAGAATCAAATCTGGAAATGCCCTGATCTGTATGGCTCAATACTGCACCACACAGTCCATTTATCCATTAATTATTTGAGGAGTTGAATATTTTTTAATATTGTAACTGCACAAGTTGTGTAATCAACACTTGCACATTGAAAACATTAAAATTCCTAAAAATCTGATCCTTGGTTATGGGATTTGTAACATATGTTTGCTTGCTCTCTAAGCCATGCATGTAATATCAATCATTAAAAAAACAGATTCAGAGGTAATCTAGTAGCAAGTGCAATGACTGTATCAGGGTGCTTGAGGATTGATTAAAGTGAATTAGAACTAAGATGGGTGAATTAGAACTGGGATGATATAAACTGAGGCAGTGTACTATGGAAGCTCTAAGTCTGTTTTTTGAGATTGTTGTTGCTATCTTTGAAGTATTTAATTCATAACTTTGCTGTTTAAGGTAGAAATTTGCTCAAGATAGAAATTAAACTTTAACTAATATGTGGAACATAAATATTAGATAAACCTCTGGGTTGCAATGAAGTGCAAGAGATGACCCAATTTAAAAGACTTTCAATGTATTAGATCAGTGCTGAATATCTCCAGTCATACAGTTTCATCTGTCATCATGCAGCCTACAACAGTGCATATTTTACTTATTCATTAAACACTTGGGTATTCATTAACTGTGTGTCTGTTGTTTTATTTTTACATGCTGATTTCTAGGAGGGAATAGTAACACGCAAGAACGGGTGGGTTGGGGTTGGGTGGGAAGTAATAATCAGAGAAAATTGAAGCACGACAGCAACCTGGCTCCAATCTGCCGACTTCTGGGTTTAACTGAGGTGCTTACGACTGCATGCGAGTAACCTGCTCGATCATTGGTGCAGGCAGGTCAACAATTAACAGCATTTAACCTCGTAATTACATGAAAGTGAGGGGGTTTTCAAATGAATTTAACTTTCCTTTGCATTTAACACGCGGGAAACTCACCAGTGAAAAGGAGGCAAGTTTCAGGTGCAGCTCATGGGGGTCTTTGGGAGATTGACTGACCTCAATAAAGGCTCAGTGCTTACAGCTGCTTTGTCAGTCCCTCTGGCAAAAGTTACCAGAGAGTTCTTGTCAGCATTGAGGTTTTTGAGAAGTTTGGAGACTATCAAACAGGCACCAGCAGAATGGGAGGCGTCATGGATGTTTTTGACACTACATCAGAAGAGGAAGAGAATCACCTCCACGGCAGTGACGACGTGCTGTGGCAGGATTAGCAGGTGCACAGGAGAGAGGTACCACAGGAGGAAGGTACACGGGAGAGAGGTGCGTGGGAGGAAGGTACACGGGAGAGAGGTGCGTGGGAGGAAGGTACACGGGAGAGAGGTGCACGGGAGAGAGATGCACGGGAGGAAGCTGTGATGAAATATATGCCTTCATCAGCCTATGTGTTTTACCTGTGTGTTTCACCTGCTTGTATTGTGTGAACCGCACCCTTTTGTTCCTATTGTGTGTATTGGCTACGCCCCTGTCTTTTGCCATATAAAGGTCTCAGGAGCTGGATGAGTCATTCCTACCAGACGCCCGATGTGGGAAGACCTGTAATGCTGCTATGTTCTTAGTGATTAAAAGCCTTAGTTGAATCCTTTAAATTCCTTGTCTTTGAGTTATTGAAGGCACATCAATTTTAATCACTAAAACACCAGGATGGATCGACTCCTGAAACCAGAGCGCTTGGATCTGGACCCCCATGCCTCAGACGCAGTCACACAGTTCAGACACTGGTTCCAATGCTTCGAATTTTTCATTGCAAACTCATCCACTGCCATAGCCGCAGCTGAAACCGCTACCGGAGACATGAAACTGGGAATCCTGTGAAACTGGGTGAGCCATCGGGTCTCCCCCCTCATCCAAGATGCCACCAGCTACGAGGATGCCTGCACCATCCTGAAGGCCCACTACGCGCGGCCAATAAACGTGGTGTACGCCAGGCAACTTCTGACTACTCGCACGCAGCGGTATGGTGAGTCACTAGAGGACTTTATACTAAACCTAAAAGTACTGGGCAGAGACTGTAACTGTAAGGCCGTGTCTGCCATCGTGTACACGGAGGAGCTGATTCGAGACTCCCTTATTGCGGGCCTCAGTTCAAATTATATTCGGCAGAAACTGTTTGAAAAGGAGGGACTGGACTTAAAACAGGCTATAAATATAGCGCGATCGCTGGATATGGCCCAGAGGAACTCTGAATCCTGTTCCCCTGGCCACGCGGCCCACTTCGCCTCGTGCGCGCCGTGGGGGCCGCCATCTTGGAAGCCATCTTCACCTCCCAGGTCTCAGGCCAGCCCAGCACCATCGGAGCCCCAGCCTCCACCCAGGAGCCCCACTACTGCCGCAATGCATCGGGGCCCGAAATGCTACTTCTGCGGCCAGGACAAACACTCCAGGCATCTGTGCCCAGCGAAGGGCACCACCTGTTTTAAATGCGGGAAGAAAGGACATTTCAGCAAAGTCTGCAGAGGGAACCCCGCCTCCAACTCCACCACCGCCGCGTGCGCGCCGTGGGAGCGGCCATCTTGGAAGCCATCTTGTCCACCCTCATGGAGTCCACCATCTTGCCCTGACTACACGGACCTCCAGGACCCACTGGTGGCCTCGATCACTGTGGATCAGTCCAGGCCGCATCCGTTGTCTAAATCGATGATGGACATAGAGGTAAACAGGAACAAAGTTAAATGCTTGATTGACTGCGGGAGCACCGAAAGCTTTATTCATCCTAGCCTGGTAAAACGACTTTCACTAACGATAGTCCCCACACAGGGCAAAATCGCCATGGCCGATAAGACTCATACCTCAAAAATTACAGGTTTCTGCGCGGTTATGTTGTCAGTAAAAGGCAATGATTACAGAGATTTTAAACTATTGATAATGCCAGATCTCTGTGTGAGCGTGATCTTGGGTCTGGACTTCCAGTGCCACCACCAAAGTATCACGCTTACTTACGGTGGGTCCCAGCCGCCCCTCACAGTGTGTGGTCTGGCTACCCTGAAGGTCAAGCTGCCCTCTCTGTTCGCCAACCTCGCACCCAACTGTCGACCCATAGCGACCAAGAGTAGGCGGTACAGCTGGGAGGACAGACGGTTCATAGCGTCGGAAGTAGAAAGACTCAAGCGGGAAGGTATCATCGAATGCAGTACCAGCCCGTGGCGCGCCCAGGTAGTAGTAGTTAAGGGTAGCGAAAAGAAGCGGATGGTGATAGATTATAGCCAGACGGTTAATCTATACACCCAGCTAGACGCCCACCCTCTGCCCTGCATAGCGGATATGGTTAACCAAATCGCGCAATACCGGGTGTTTTCCACCATCGACCTAAAATCGGCATACCACCAGCTCCCCATTAGGCCAGAGGACTGTCCATACACCGCCTTCGAGGCGAACGGACATCTCTACTACTTCCTCAGAGTCCCCTTTGGGGTAACGAATGGGGTCTCGGTCTTCCAGCGGGAGATGGACCGCATGGTCGATGAGAACCAGTTAACAGCCACCTACCCATACCTAGACAACGTCACCATCTGCGGCCACGACCAGCAAGACCATGACTCGAACCTCGCGAGATTTCTGAAAACCGCCCTCAGACTCAATCTCACCTACAACGAGGATAAGTGTGTCTTTAGCACCACGCGCCTCTGTATCCTGGGCTGCGTGGTGGAAAACGGGGAAATCGGTCCGGACCCCGACCGATTGCGCCCCCTACGGGAGCTACCCCTACCAAACACCCCCAAGGCCCTGAAAAGGTGCCTGGGGTTCTTCTCCTATTACGCCCAATGGGTCCCCAATTATTCCGACAAGGCCCGTCCCCTCCTGAAATCAACGTCCTTCCCGCTCACGGCCGAGGCCCACGCCGCCTTCAACAGCATTAAACACGACATTGAGAAGGCCGCGCTGCGGGCAGTGGACAAAAACATCCCTTTCCAGGTCGAAAGCGATGCGTCCGACTTCGCTTTCGCAGCCACCCTCAACCAGGATGGGCGGCCCGTAGCCTTTTTCTCAAGAACCCTCCAAGGGCCCGAGATCAGGCACTCCTCGGTAGAGAAGGAGGCCCAGGCCATAGTGGAGGCAGTGCGGCACTGGAGGCACTACCTAGCCGGCAAACGCTTCACCCTGCTTACCGACCAGCGGTCGGTAGCCTTCATGTTTAACAACAAACAGAGGGGGAAGATCAAGAACGACAAAATTCTCAGGTGGCGGATCGAACTCTCCACGTTTGAGTACGACATAATATATAGGCCGGGGGCCCTCAACGAATTCCCCAACGCCCTATCACGGGGGATGTGTGCCAGCATCCAGGGGGACAGGCTACAGGGCCTCCACAATGGCCTCTGCCACCCGGGGGTCACCCGGCTATTCCACTTTATAAAATCCCATAACCTGCCCTATTCCATCGAGGAGGTCCGGTCTATGACCAGGGACTGCCGCACTTGTGCGGAATGCAAGCCCCGTTTTTTCAGGCCCGACCGAGCCCACCTGATCAAAGCTACACAGCCATTCGAGCGCCTGAGCTTAGATTTCAAGGGACCACTCCCCTCCACCAACCGCAATGTGTACTTCCTCAACATTGTGGACGAGTACTCCCGCTTCCCATTCGCCTACCCCTGCCCAGATATGACCAGTGCCACGGTCATCAAGTGCCTCGGCAACCTGTTTTGCACGTTCGGCATGCCCAACTACATCCACACTGACAGGGGGGCGTCGTTCATGAGCGATGAACTGCGCCAATACCTGCTGTCAAAGGGGATAGCCACGAGTCGGACCACTAGTTATAACCCCCGGGGTAATGGGCAAGTGGAGAGGGAGAACGCGACAGTGTGGAAAGCGGTCACCTTAGCACTAAGGTCTAAAGGCCTCCCCACCTCCCGCTGGCAGGAGGTCCTCCCAGACGTACTCCACTCGATAAGGTCGCTACTGTGTACTGCTACTAACGCCACTCCTCACGAGAAGATGTTTGTTTTTCCCCGCAAATCAACCTCAGGAGTATCCCTACCCTCGTGGCTCTCCGCCCCAGGGACAGTCCTGTTACGGAAACATGTGAGGGGCCACAAAACGGATCCCCTCGTGGAGGCAGTACACCTACTCCACACAAACCCACAGTACGCGTACGTCAAGCACGCCGACGGGCATGAAGACACCGTGTCCATAAAGGACCTCACCTCGGCAGGAAGCGACGACGACGACCCATCACCACCACCCCCAGAAGAACCTCCACCATCCCCAGAGGTATCCTCACCACCCCCAGCAGTACCTGCAACAACCCCAGCACATGGGTATGCCCAGGAGGGCACCATGGACTCCCGGTCGGAACCCGAGGTACTGTTGCGACGTTCAGGAAGGACTATCACACCCCCGGACAGACTAAATCTGTAGAAGGGGTGAATGTGATGAAATATATGCCTTCATCAGCCCTTGTGTTTTACCTGTGTGTTTCACCTGCTTGTATTGTGTGAACCGCCCCCTTTTGTTCCTATTGTGTGTATTGGCTACGCCCGTCTTTTGCCATATAAAGGTCTCAGGAGCTGGATGAGTCATTCCTACCAGACACCCGATGTGAGAAGACCTGCAATGCTGCTATGTTCTTAGTGATTAAAAGCCTTAGTTGAATCCTTTAAATTCCTTGTCTTTGAGTTATTGAAGGCACATCAGAAGGTACACGGGAGGAAGGTACACGGGTGAGAGGTGCACGGGTGGGAGGAAGGTACACAGGAGAGGGGTGCACGGGAGGCACACGGGAGAGAGGCGCAGAACAGCAGAGAGGAGACCAACAGAGGGGCCGAGATTGCAGGAGGCACTACCTATGTGAGAGGGTTGACAGGCAGAGGCACAGCTCCCTTGACCTAGCTGAAGAGCAGCGCTCCCACAGGCTCGAATTGACACGGCAGGTGGTCGCAGACACCTGCAGCCTCCATCAAGAAGATCTGCTCTCTGCTAGACCTAGTGGCCACTAATTGGCCGTCGTTCTGAAAGTCACCACAACCCTCAATTTCTTGGCCTCTGGCTCCTTTTAGTGCGCGACCGAGACATTTCGAGGATCTCTCAGTTGGCTGCACATAAATGAATAAGGCAGGTCACAGATGGGTTGTTTGCTAGGGCGTTGACTTATTTCAACTTCCCCTGCGGCAACAATAGCCAGAATAAGCGGGCACTCGCATTTGCCTCTCTGGCTGGCTTTCTACAGGTACAGGATGCCAACGGTTGCACGCGTGTGGCAATCCGAGGACCACCACAGCAACCAGCAGTTTTTATCAACCACAAGGGATTTTACTCCATCAATGCACAGCTGGGCTGCGATTTCCCCAACCTGGGTGGGGTGAAGGCGGCGGCTGACAAACCTGCTCCTACGCCGATCCCAGCTAAAAATAAGATCTTGCCATTAAAGGCTTATTAGGCCCGCCCTGCGCGTTTCTCGATGACGTCACCAGATGACGCGCTTCTTGCCGAAATATTTAAAGGGGCCAAGGCCCCGTTTGCTGACAGTTAGATTTTCTTTCATGAAGCTTGTGTTAGTGAGTGGAGGTCTGTACCATGACATCTGAAAGGCAGAGATCTGTGCCTCGTTTCAATGGTGAGGCCCTCCAGCATTTTGTTGAGGGAGTGAGGGCATATAGGGAAGTTCTCTTCCCTGTGGATGGCAGGAAGAGGCCTCCCCAACAGACTAAATCAGTGTGGCTTAATATAGCCGAAGAAATAACGCCAAATTCAGTAGTGCGTCACACCTGGGTACAGAGCAGGAAAAGGTTTAATGATCTTCTAAGATCAGAAAAAGTACGTATTAACCTACACTTACCTTGACGATGCTGTGCCTGTCATCACATCCCCAACACTGTGCATTGCCAACCATACTCCTGCACAAAAGTTACTCAGCCCAAGATCCCTTACACCTTCATCCATCCGGCTCTCTCTATTTACATAAGATTCCCCATCTTAATTTCCACCTCTCACACTCAGCATCATCATTGTGCAGTGAAAGCAAGTAACAGCACAAAAGGAGGCAACTTGGTATCGCCAAGCCACTCCATCAAAGTCTCCCTGTGAAGCTGTATGCCATTCCATTAATGATGGTCATTCCATCAGTCTCTTTAAACCTTCTCTTCTTTGCCTCCTTGTAGGAAAAGATTGCCCACAATAAGAGGGAGAGGGAGAGAATGGGAGGAGACCCTCAGTCCATCTTTCATTTGTCAAGCGCGGAGGAGGCAGCACCGGGTATTGCAGTGTGGTGGAGGTTCGGGAAGTGGGTGATGGAGAGAGGAGCTCAGTAGAAGAAGCTGGTGACAGAATTATTATCCATACAGTAGCAAGCCTTTCATCAGTCACTCTTATGGGGTGTTATGTGATCAGAAAATTAATGGTGATCATGTGTCTGCACTTAAAATGTCCTATTTGAATCATGTCTTTACTCTCCAACAGGTCCATCAGGAGCCCCCCATTGTCCAAGAGCAAGAGGAACAAAACTCCTCAGAGAAACCTTCTGCCTCTGAGGACGTTACATCACCTCACAGAATGCAAACCAGGACCAGCGCAGATACGCAAACCTCGGGAGGCCATCCAAGATGAGGGCGATCCTGGAGCTGCAGGAACAAGTGCAGGAGGCTCTGACTGGTTTTGTGACTGCGCTGACTACAAGTCTGCAGAGAATGGAGGAACCCATCTCCAACATGAGCAGTATTGTGGCGCAGTCACTGGCATCTATAGCTTCCTCGATGGATAGGATGGCCACCTGCATGGAGGAATCACAGCACCAGTGTAGTGATAACATGGTTTCTCTTCTAAATAAATGGTCATCTATGGAGGATAGATGGGCATCTATGGAGGAGAGAAACCAGAGGCTCATAGATGTCCTTTCTAGGAGGGATGTCAGTATAGAGGTGGGCCCTAATGTCCGCACTGAAGTGCAGCAAGGTGCTCTCTAGCTTCTTGCTAGCAGGGAAGTGTGGGTGTCCCATGAGAGGGAACATGGGAGTGGGGGCTCTGCTCCAAGCGCTCCAACTTCCACCCCCTTGCCAGCCCCTCAGTCAGAGCGACCGATGCCTCCCTGGAGAGTGATGGCCGAGTCTGCCCTTGCACAGTCACAGGAGGAGCAGACTTTGGTGGGGCCATCACAGGCCCCAAAACCCAGAGGACGACCGCCAAAGGCGTCTAAGCAGTTCCATCAGGGAAGTGAGGAGATTGCCTTTACCTCTGCTGAAGCCATAGGGGTAGCACCATGTAGAAGCACCCGGAAAAGAAAGATCCCACACAAATAGTCACAAAGGTTTTCACTCGGGTGTGTTTATCAGCATCACTATGATCATTGTAAAAATATGGAGCTATGTAACTAAATCATTTATTTCTCTCACTTTGCAGTTGCAGCCAAGTGTGTGGGATAGAATGGAGGTGGCAGAGTGTATGGTCAGGACTGAGTGGACATGCAGCAATGGTGCTGATGATGAAAAGAAGGAAGTAGTCATTGATTGAATGGTTTATGTTGCTAATGTGGGACGATGCCAACATGTGAATGCCTGTGCCAGGCAAATGTGTGACATCCACAAAGTTACTGGAACCTGGCATTTATGAGGGCGTCCCTGGCGTTATAACCAGCAACGTTCTCACACACTGGTCTTAATGGCTGTGCCAGCTCCTCCAGGCTTTCCTCATCGCCTTTGCCAATCTTATGTTGCTCCTCCTCTTCATCTTCCTCCGATGAGGCTCTTCACTCTGCACCATCTTCATCATCTAGCGCCAGTCCTCGCTGCTGAGCGACATTGTGAAAGGCGCAGCAGGCCATAACTATTCTGGATACCCTCGCTGTTGCATACTTAAGGGCCCCTACCAGATTTGTCCAGGCATCTGAACCGCATTTTAAGCAACGCTATAGTTTGCTCGATGATAGTTCTCGTGGAGATGAGGCTCTGATTGTACCTTCCATCAGCCTCATTCACTGGCCTCCTCAAAGGTGTCATCAGCTATGTCTTGAGGGGATAGCCCTTGTCCCCAAACGGCCAACCTGAAAGACTGGTTGGCAGTTCGAACAGCTGAGGGATGGTGGAGTGGCGCAGGATGTACGAATCATGGCAGCTGCCAGGGAACTTGGCGCACACATGGATGATGATTTTATTGTGGTTGCACACCAGCTGAACGTTTAGGGAGTGGAAACACTTGCGATTCACAAATGCTCTCGGATGGTGATCGGGTGCCCTGATCGGCACATGTGTGCAGTCAATCATTGCCTGCACCCGTGGGAAGCCAGCCAGAGCAGCAAAGCCAATCGCCCGCTCAGTCACACTGGCTTGATGAGTGGTAAAGTTTATATAGTTGCCCGACTTGTTAAACAGGGCATCGGTGAGCTGTGTGATGCATCTGTGTCCGGCAGACTGGGAAATGCCACTAATGTCTGCGGCAGATGCCTGGAAGGAGCCTGAGGTGAAGAAGTTCAGGGCAAGGGTGACTTTGACAGCCACTGGTAATGGCTGTTCACCCCTTCCTCTGGGCTGCAGGTCTTCCTCCAGCAATGTGCAAAGGTCAGTAACCACCTGGCGCGATAGCCTGAGCTTCCTTTGGCACTGCTGCCTGTCATGTTTAGGTAGCGCATCCTCTGCCTATAGACCCTGTTCTAGGAGTATTGCCTCCGGTGCAGTGCAGCCCTGCACAGATGCCCTCCGCCCTGTACAGCATGAGGTGGTTGAGGAGAAGATTGGCGTTCTTGTCGTTGTTGTTGCTGCTGCTGCTGGTGTGGCTGGTTCTGCTGCTCCTGCGGCTGTTCCTCATCAGACTCGGAGGACCAAGATGAGAGAGCGTAAATCGTGCCCATTTTGATTGTTGATGTGCCAGATCCAGTTGAGTTGACAGAAGCAATCTGTCACTGTCAGAAATTTTCTTCAAAGAATGTTACAGTGAATATAAAGTTCACTACAAACAATTCCAAAGTGTATGAGGCTGAAAAGAATCTTCCAAACCCTGAAGGCTGCAGCTTCTGACATTGTACAGTTATAAAATGGTAGGTTTTCCCACTTTTGCAGCTGTCACCTATTGAAAGCAATTGAGAGTCATTGAGAACCTGACTCCACTTACCTGGGTTCTTCCCCAAGGATCGGCAAACTCGTCAAAAAGCTGGTAACATAAGAAATAGGAGCAGGAGTAGGCCAATCGGCCCCTCGAGCCTGCTCCGCCATTCAATAAGATCATGACTGATCTGATCCTAACCGCCAATCTACTATCACAGAACCATCTCCTGAATCTAACAGAATTAGACACACGAAATAGCAGCAGGATCAGGCTACACGGCCCCTGGACCCGCTCCGCTAACCACAGGGCCATGTCCGATCCGAACCTGGACTCATGTCCAAATTCCTGCCCGCTCCCCGTAACCCTTAATTCCCTTTACTTCTAGGAAACTGTCTATTTCTGTTTTAAATTTATGAAATGATGTAGCTTCTACAGCTTTTTGGGGCAGCATATTCCATGGACCTACCACCCTCTGAGTGAAGTAGTTCCTCCTCATCTCAGTTTTGAAAGAGCAGCCCCTTATTCTAAGACTATGCCCCCTAGTTCTAGTTTCACCCATCATCGGGAACATCCTCCCCGCATCCATCCGATCCAACCCCTTCACAATCTTATATGTTTCAATAAGATCGCCTCTCATTCTTCTGAACTCCAATGAGTAGAGTCCCAATCTACTCAACCTCTCCTCATATGTCCATCCCCTCATCCCCGGGATTAACCGAGTGAACCTTCTTTGTACTGACTCGAGAGCAAGTATGTATTTTCTTAAGTATGGACACCAAAACTGTATGCAGTATTCGAGGTGCGGTCTCACCAATACCTTGTACAACTGAAGCAATACCTCCCTATTTTTATATTCTATCCCCTAGCAATGAAAGCCAACATTCCATTGGCCTTCTTAATCACTTGCTGCACCTGCATACTAACCTTTTGAGTTTTGTGCACCAGGACCCCCAGATCCCTTTGTACTTCAGTACTTTCCAGTTTCTTGCCATTAAGATAATAACTTGCTCTACGATTTTTCCTGCCAAAGTGCATAACCTCACACTTTCCAGTATTGTATTCCATCTGCACAAGAAGAGGTTCATGCAGGTGTGCGCCAGATTCCCTGGGAGCTGTATTGCTGCTTAAATACTACAACAGTCCAACATTCCAGACCTTTTTGTTCCAGGAAGCAGACTTAAGGGCTGGTTCTTAGGCGACAAGGGATTTTCCCTGCAAACTTGGCTCAAGACACCTGTGAGGATCCCCACCAATGAGTCACAGGAGCGCTACAACGAGAGTCACATGACAATCGAGCAAGCCATCGGAATGTCGAAGATGCGCTTCAGGTGCGTAGATAGTTCTGGAGGCACCCATCAGTACTCACCAGCGAGGATGGCCAGAATCATAGTGGTGCGCTGCATCCTACAAAATATTGTGCAGCAGAGAGGAATAAAGATGGAGGAGGACAAAGGCGCTCATCAGGCATCTTCAGATGAGGAGAACATTGAAGAGAAGGAGGAGGTATATGAAGATGGAGCACCCATCATCAGACGAGCCACATACATTGCTGCCCGGGATGCCCTCATAGCTAGAAGGTTCAGTTAATTATTCCGACTGGAACAAATAACAAATGAAAGGGAGCACCAACCCATCTCCTGCCCACCGCCACGCTCCCTTTGCACTAAATTGTCCTTCAACCACGCATACACCCATTGCACATATGTCCAATGGATCCCGTCATGTATTGACAGTCATCATGAAAAAAGTGAATGGGCGAGTTGGCATTCGGGACACAATAATGGGCAAGATGTAGATGCTAATCAATACATTTTATATGGCGTTATAAAAAAAGGAAACTTAACAATATAACATTTTGTCACCCATGGTGCATACCTTTGGTGAATTACAATTGCTTCCTACCACTTCTATGTGGTGTATCCTGTGTGGCTTCAGCAGAGGTAGAGACCGGCTGCCAAGATGCTTTTGGCCTACGACCATTGTCCTTTGGAGCCCCTTAGGGCCCAGCCAAAGACTGCTTCACCTGCACCTGCGCTGGGGCAGACTGTATGGCTTCAGCAGAGGTAGAGACCGGCTGCCAAGATGCTTTTGGCCTACGACCATTGTCTTTTGGAGCCCCTTAGGGCCCAGCCAAAGACTGCTTCACCTGCGCTGGGGCAGACTCGGCTATCGGGGGACGATGCAAAATGTTGGGTACTGGACTGGGGGGGGGGCAACAGGTGTGAAGTGGAGTGGAGTTCCCACTTCCATGTCCCCTTTCACCATCATCTCTCCTGGGTCAGTGCCACATCACTCCTACCACTCTGCTGCAGACCAGATTGGTGAAGATCAGTGACACGTTGTAAGGCCACGGATAAGGTCTCTGTCATCCAGGCAGCAGACAAGTTGGCATCCAAAGTCTGCACCAGGCTTGGTCATGGCCTGCTTGGGCTTATTTGAGAGCCATGCTTGAACTGCATGGAGGAGTCCACTCTCTCCACAGCTGACATTCTTGTGATTACCTGTGCCACCAATCCACTAGTGTTGATTTGGACTCCACCATCCTCTCCGCTTTTGTGTTGAATGTGTGTGACAAGTCTGTCAGTACATCACAAAGTTGCTGATGCACCTCTAGCATTCACCTTCTAAACGATGGCCCCCGGGGTTCAACATCTATTTTTGGTAGGTAAAGGCATCAAGGGATATGGAGCAAAGGAGGGTAAATGGAGTTGAGGTACAGATCAGCCATGATCTGATGAAATGGCAGAACAGGCGCGAGGGGCTGAATGGCCTACTCCTGTTCCTATGTTCTGAATATGATATACGGTAGATGATTGATTTTAATGGAACAGACATGTAATCTGATTGAATATTTGAATAATTATGACAGAAAGGAGTTAACTACTGTAGTTTAATTAAAGATTCTACAGATTGTTGCACAAGACTCCAAATTATCCTAACTGTTCTTTAATAAGATGACAGTCCATTATTAGTTACATCAGTTGCAGTGCAAATGAATTTCAACTTCATCCCTAGTCCAGGATGATGATTCTTTTGGTTTTTATAAGCACTAAAAGTATAACATTTTTGCTTTGTTTTTCTTTTAGAATAATGATACCAGAACTGAGAGGTTATACTTATCAGGAAAGATTGAACAGGCTGGGGTTCTTTTCTGTAGTAAAGAGAAGACTTAGGGGTGACCTGATAGAGGTCTTTAAGATTATGAAAGGGTTTGATAGGATAAACATAGAGAAGATGTTTCCACTTGCAGGCGAGACCAGAATCAGGGGCCATAAATATAAGATAGTCACTAATAAATCCAATAGATAATTCAGGAGAAATTTCTTTACCCAAAAAGTGGTTAGAATGTGGAATGCGCTACCACAAGGAGTAGTTGAGGCGACTAGCATAGATGCATTTAAGGGGAAGCTAGATAAAGACATGAGGAAGAAAGGAATAGAAGGTTATGCTGATAGGGTTAGACGAAGAAGGGTAGGAGGAGGCTCATATGGAGCATAAACACCAACATGGACCTGTTGGGCCAAATGGCCTGTTTCTGTGCTGTAAATACTTTGCAATAAGCATTGGTCAGAGACTACAAGCCAATGAATGTCAACTATGAATTATATTTTTACAGCAGTTTCTGAGAAAACTTATTAATAATAACATGATTGTAAACAACTGGGATGGAATTATCTGTGTTTCTGGCCTTTCCAATATCTCAACACAGTTTGACAATGGCCATTATAGAGTATAACATATAAAGGAAATATAATTGTTATCTGATAACAAGCTAAAGACAACAATATGCATTTTCAGGCCTTTGGTTCTTCCACAATAAGATTAGTAAGCTAATTATTATTATTCAAAATTGTGCTACTTTGTTAATTCTCAAAAAGTAGCCATGGTGTGGAGATGCCGGAGTTGGACTGGGGTGGACAAATGTAAGAAGTCACACGACACCAGGTTATAGTCCAACAGCTTTATTTGAAATCACAAGCTTTCGGAGCGCTGCTCCTTCTTCAGGTGAAGTGGAGAAATGCATAAAGACACAGCTTATATAGTCAGAGAATCATGTCAGATGTTTACAGGTAACCTTTCCAACTGCCATTTATCACACCTCGGCAGAGAGATAATCACAGCAGTCAAAGGTGTGAATGGTGTCCAAACAGGTCAGTCAGGGAAACATTACATCAAAGAACAATGAGGTGGGGTCACAAGGGGTCAAATATTGCAGATGCTGGGGTCTGTATGAAAAACAAAAAAAGACAAAAAACATTTTTTTTGGCTGGAATTCACAGCAGGTCCAGCCGCATCTGTGCAGAGAGAACAAGCCAATGTCGACTCGAGTCTGGATGACCCTGCATCAGGTGGGGTTACATGTAGCGTGACATGAACCCAAGATCTCGGTTAAGGCCGTCCTCATGGGTGCGGAACTTGGCTATCAGTTTCTGCTCGACGATTTTGCGTTGTCGTGTGTCTCGAAGGCCACCTTGGAGAATGCTTACCCGAAGATCGGAGGCTGAATGTCCTTGACTGCTGAAGTGTTCCCCGACTGGGAGGGAACACTCCTGCCTGGTGATTGTTGCGCGGTGTCCGTTCATCCGTTGTCGCAGTGTCTGCATGGTCTCGCCGATGTACCATGCTCCGGGGCATCCTTTCCTGCAACGTATGAGGTAGACAACGTTGGCCGAGTCACATGAGTATGTACCATGTACCTGGTGGGTGGTGTCCTCACGTGTGATGATGGTATCTGTGTTGATGATCTGGCATGTCTTGCAGAGGTTGCTGTGGCAGGGTTGTGTGGTGTCGTGGTCGCTGTTCTCCTGAAAGCTGGGTAATTTGCTGCGAACGATGGTCTGTTTGAGGTTAGGCGGCTGTTTGAAAGCGAGTAGTGGAGGCGTGGGGATGGCCTTAGCGAGGTGTTCATCGTCATCGATGACATGTTGAAGGCTGCGAAGAACATGGCGTAGTTTCTCCGCTGGACGACGAAGGGTACTCTGTTGGTTGTGTCCCGTGTTTGTCTTCTGAGGAGGTCTATGCGATTTTTCGCTGTGGCCCGTCGGAACTGTCGATCGACGAGTCGAGCGTCATATCCCGTTCTTACAAGGGCGTCTTTCAGTGTCTGTAGGTGTCCATCGCGTTCCTCCTCGTCTGAGCAGATCCTGTGTATTCGCAGGGCTTGTCCACAGGGGATGGCTTCTTTAACGTGGTTAGGGTGGAAGCTGGAGAAGTGAAGCATCGTGAGGTTGTCCGTGGGCTTGCGGTAGAGTGAAGTGCTGAGGTGTCCGTCTTTGATGGAGATTCGTGTGTCCAGGAATGAGACTGATTCTGAGGAGTAGTCCATGGTGAGTTTGATGGTGGGATGGAACTTGTTGATGTTATCGTGTAGTCTTTTCAGTGATTCTTCGCCATGGGTCCATAGGAAGAAAATGTCGTCGATGTATCTGGTGTATAGCGTTGGTTGGAGATCCTGTGCAGCGAAGAAGTCTTGCTCGAACTTGTGCATGAAGATGTTTGCGTATTGGGGTGCGAATTTGGTCCCTGTGGCTGTTCCGTGTGTTTGGGTAAAGAACTGGTTGTCGAAGGTGAAGACATTGTGGTCAAGGATGAAGCGGATGAGTTGTAGGATGGCGTCTGGAGATTGGCTGTTGTTGGTGTTGAGTACTGAGGCTGTCGCAGCGATGCCGTCATCGTGGGGGATACTGGTGTAGAGTGCCGAGACATCCATCGTGGCGAGGAGTGTTCCTGGTTCAACTGGTCCGTGGGTGCTGAGCTTCTGTAAGAAGTCTGTAGTGTCGCGACAGAAGCTGGGGGTTCCCTGTACGATGGGTTTCAGGATGCCCTCGACATATCCAGAGAGGTTCTCACACAGGGTTCCGTTGCCTGATGCGATAGGACGTCCAGGTGTGTTGGCTTTGTGTATCTTTGGGAGGCAGTAGAAGTCTCCCATGCGGGGAGTACGTGGGATGAGAGCATGTAGGATGCTTTGAAGGTCTGGATCGAGGTGTGATGAACGGACACCGCGCAACAATCACCAGGCAGGAGTGTTCCCTCCCAGTCGGGGAACACTTCAGCAGTCAAGGACATTCAGCCTCCGATCTTCGGGTAAGCATTCTCCAAGGTGGCCTTCGAGACACACGACAACGCAAAATCGTCGAGCAGAAACTGATAGCCAAGTTCCGCACCCATGAGGACGGCCTTAACCGAGATCTTGGGTTCATGTCACGCTACATGTAACCCCACCTGATGCAGGGTCATCCAGACTCGAGTCGACATTGGCTTGTTCTCTCTGCACAGATGCGGCCGGACCTGCTGTGATTTCCAGCCAAAAAAAATGTTTTTTGTCTGTTTTTTTGTTTTTCATACAGACCCCAGCATTTGCAATATTTGACCCCTTGTGACCCCACCTCATTGTTCTTTGATGTAATGTTTCCCTGACTGACCTGTTTGGACACCATTCACACCTTTGACTGCTGTGATTATCTCTCTGCCGAGGTGTGATAAATGGCAGTTGGAAAGGTTACCTGTAAACATCTGACATGATTCTCTGACTATATAAGCTGTGTCTTTATGCATTTCACCACTTCACCTGAAGAAGGAGCAGCGCTCCGAAAGCTTGTGATTTCAAATAAAGCTGTTGGACTATAACCTGGTGTCGTGTGACTTCTTACAATTCTCAAAAAGACTGTTTGCTCCAACAGTGCTTAAGAAACATATGTACTGAATTAAAAGATTTACTGTAAAATGGCACAATTCACACACAGCAGCGACACAGACATAGAAACATGGAAGATAGGAGCAGGAGTAGGTCATTCGGCCCCTCGCGCCTGCTCTGCCATTCAATGAGATCATGGCTGATCATCCAAATTCAGTACCCTGTCCCTGCCTTCTCCCCATATCCCTTGATCCCTTTAGCCTTAAGAAATATATCCAACTCCTTCTTGAATATATTTAATGAACTGGCCTCCACCGCCCTCTGTGACAGAGAATTCCACAGGTTCACCACTCTCTGGGTGAAGAAATTCCTCCTCATCTCAGTCCTAAATGGCTTACCCCTTATCCTTAGACTATGACCCCTGGTTCTGGACTCCCCAGCCATCGGGAACATCCTTCCTGCATCTAGTCTGTCCAGGCCTGATAGAATTTTATAGGTTTCGATGAGATCCCCTCTCAATCTTCTAAATTCCAGTGAGTATAAGCCCAATTGACACAACCTCTCCTCATACGTCCTTCCTGCCATCCCAGGTATCAGCCTGGTGAATCTTCGCTGCACTCCTTCCATGGCAAGAACATCCTTCCTCAGATAAGGCGACCAAAACTGCACATAATACTCAAGGTGCGGTCTCACCAAGGCCCTGTACAACTGCAGCAAGACATCCTTGTTCCTGTATTCGAACCCTCTTGCTACGAAGGCCAACATACCATTTGCCTTCTTAACCGCCTGCTGCACCTGCATGCTTACCTTCAGCGACTGGTGCACAAGAACACTCAGGTCTCTCTGCACTTCCCCTTCTCCCAATCTATTGCCATTCAGATAATAATCTGCCTTCCTGTTTTTGCCACCAAAGTGGATAACCTCACATTTATCCACATTATAGTGCATTTGCCATGTTTCTGCCCAATCACCCAACCTGTCCAAATCGTACTGGAGTTTCACGACATCCTCCTCACAGCATACCCTCCCACCCAGCTTTGTGTCGTCTGCAAATTTGGAGATATTACATCCAATTCCCTCGTCCAGATCATTAATATATATTGTGAACAGCTGGGGTCCTAGGACCGATCCTTGCGGTACCCCACGAGTCACTGCCTGCCACTCGGAAAATTACCCGTTTATTCCAACTCTTTGCTTTCTATCTGCCAACCAGTTCTCTATCCAAGTCAATACCTTGCCCCCAATCCCATGTGCCTTAATTTTGCACGCTAATCTCTTATGCGGGACCTTATCAAAAGCCTTCTGAAAGTCCAAATACACCACATCCGCTGGTTCTCCCTTATCTATTTTACCAGTTACATCCTCAAAAAATTCCAGTAGATTAGTCAAGTACGATTTACCTTTTGTAAATCCATGTTGACTTTGTCCGATCCTGTCACTGCTTTCCAAGTGCTCTGCTATTACATCTTTTATAATGGACTCTAGCATTTTCCCCACTACCGATGTCAGGCTTACTAGTCTATAATTCCCCGCTTTTTCTCTACCACCTTTTTAGAATAGTGGGGTAACATTAGCTACCCTCCAATCCATGGGTACTGTTCCAGAGTCTATCGAGTTCTGGAAGATGACCAGCAATGCATCTACTGCAAGCTTTATGCTTCAGTGATTTTTTTAAGGTAATGTTTCAGTGATTTCAATTCAACCAAGTTCATAAGTTTTTCAATTCTCCTGTGCAGATGTTTCACAATTATTACAGGAACTTGCTTTCAAGAAACATATCTGAAGGCTCTTCGCAGAGATATAAGGGGAAAAAATTGACAATTCTGTATACCTATATTATGCTCTATGCAAAAACAAAATGTTAAATCTTCTGCATAATTCATTCATTGGGAGTTTTAGATATATATACACATACCAACAGCACTTTCTGTCACTAATCAGCAGTGATGAACCATTGATAATAATTAGTCATCAATAATCCTTCACTGAGTCCAAACTGAGAAAGGAATAGCTTGAAGACCATTCACTCCAGTAGAGAAATAATTGAATTTAATATTCCAAAGCCATTAAATACAGGTTTGCTGAATGAAATCAGAGATCGATTAAATGACTGGAAGTTCCTGCAATGCCACGCAGTGGTTAAAAAATAAGAAATTTCCTCCATGCTTTTACTTGTACCAAAATTTTAAAATATGTTTGTAAAGAATACATAATTTTGTTAAAAATAGCAGAGTAAATCTTACTTCCAGGCCTCTGCGGTATATACTGCCATTATACTACATTGTTGGCATTGATGGTGTGTTACACTTTCAGCAGTGATAACAATGAAAATCGTAATATAATACCGAAAGTGTAAGCCCCATCCTGACTTCTGCAAGGAATCCTCCTAACACTGGGATGTTACTTCTCGCCATCACCACAACTGGGGCTGACTTAACATCTGCTGTTCTTTTGTATTGTTTTCTGCTGTCTGAAAAATAAAATTTGAATCACTTGAAATTTTACTGGCATTACTGGAGGTTGGTGAATTGCTCTTCATGAATATGCTTGTAGATGATAGCAAAATACTGCAGATGTTGGAAATCCGAAATAACAACAGAAAATGCTGGAAAAACTCAGCAGGTCAGGCAACATCCGTGGAGAGAAATTTGAGTTGATGTTTCGGGTCGAACCCTTCTTCAAAACTGGAAAGAAAAGAAAATAGATCGAAGGCAGGGCTGTGATCGGACAAAAGAAGTGAAAGAAACAAAAGAAGTAAAAGAGACAATAAAAGGTATACGAAGCTAGACGAGATGGTAATAGGCTGCGATTAGGTCAGAAGTGTACTGGCAGGGCACGAGATAGCTGCCAGGTGTGAGAGAGAAACAAAAGGAAAGGGGGGGGGGGAAAGGAGTGGAAAAATACCAGAAAAAATGTAATAGGAGCCGAGGTTATGATCTGAAATTGTTGAACTCGATATTGAGTCCGGAAGGCTGCAGAGTGCCTAATCGGAAGATGAGGTGCTGTTCCTCGAGTTTACGTTGAGCTCCTGTGGAACAATACAAGAGGCCAAGGACGGTGAGGTCCGAGTGGGAATGGAGCGGTGAATTAAAATGACAGGCGACCGGAAGCTCGGGGTCACCCTTATGGACTGAACGGAGGTGTTCCACAAAGTGGTCACCCAATCTGCGTTTGGTCTCCCCAATGTAGAGGAGACCGCATCGTGAGCAGCGAATACAGTATATTAGATTGCGAGAAGTACAAGTAAATCGCTGTTTCACCTGGAAGGGGTGTTTGGGGCCCTGGACAGTGGGAAGGGGGGAGGTATAGGGGCAGGTGTTACATCTCCTCCGCTTGCACGGGAAGGAGCCAGGCAAAGGGGAAGGGCTGTTTGGGGTGATAGAGGAGTGGACTAGGGTGTCTCGGAGGGAGCGGTCCCTACGGAATGCTGAAAGGGGAGGGGAGGGGAAGAACCCTATCATGGTTCCGGGAGGGAGGGGCAGGGGTGAGGGCAGAAGTGCGGGAGATAGAACTGACACGGTCGAGGGTAGTGTCAACCACGGTAGAGGGGAATCCTCGGTTGCTGAAAAAGGAAGACATGTCTGAAGCACTGGTGTGGAAGGTGGCATCGTCGGAGCAGATACAGCAGAGATGGAGAAACTGGGAGAATGGAATAGAGTCCTTACAGGAGGCGGGGTGGGAGGAAGTGTAGTCCAGGTAGCTGTGGGAGTCAGTGGGCTTGTAGTGAATGTTGGTCGATAACCGATCCACAGAGATGGAGATGGAGAAGTCGAGGAAGGGAAGAGTCAGAGATGGACCATGTGAAGGTGAGGGAAGGGTGGAAATTGGAAGCAAAGTGAATGAAATTGTCAAGTTCGGGGCGAGAGCAGATAACGGCACCGATACAGTCATCAATGTATCGGAAAAAGAGGTGAGGGAGGGGACCCAAGTAAGACTGGAACAAAGATTGTTCCACATAGCCCATGAAAAGGCAGGCATAGCTAGGACCCATGCGGGTACCCATGGCAACACCTTTGATTTGGAGGAAATGAGTGGAGTTAAAGGAGGAGTTGTTCAATGTGAGAACAAGTTCAGCCAGGCGGAGGAGGGTGGTGGTGGATGGGGACTGGTCGGACTTCTGTTCAAGGAGGAAGCGGAGCGCCCTCAGGCCATCATGGTGGGGGATGGAGGTGTAGAGGGATTGTACGTCCATGGTGAAAAGGAAGCGGTTGGGGCCAGGAAACTGGAAACTGTTAAAGTAGCGGAGGGCGTCCGAAGAGTTGCAGATGTAGGTGGGAAGAGACTGGACAAGGGGAGAAAAGATAGAGTCAAGATAGGAAGAGATAAGTTCCGTGGGGCAAGAACAGGCTGAAACAATGGGTCTACCAGAGCAGTCCTGTTTGTGGATCTTGGGAAGGAGGTAGAAGCGGGCTGTGCGGGGTTGGGGAACTATGAGGTTGGTGACAGCAGGGGGAAGATCTCCAGAGGAGATGAGGTCAGTGACAGTCTTGGAAACGGTGGTTTGATGTTCGGTAGTGGGGTCATGGTCCAGGTGGAGGTAGGAGGAGGTGTCGGAGAGTTGGCGTTCAGCTTCCGCTAGGTAGAGGTCAGTACGACAAACAATAACAGCACCGCCCTTGTCAGCGGGTTTAATGACAATGTCAGGGTTGGATCTAAGAGAATGGAGTGCTGCAAGTTCAGAGGGAGGTAGGTTGGAGTGAGTGAGGGGAGCAGAGAAATGGAGACGGCCGATGTCATGGCGGCAGTTAGCGATGAAAAGATCTAGAGAGGGTAAGAGGCCAGGGGGAGGGGTCCAGGTAGAACGGGAATTCTGCAAGCGGGAGAAAGGGTCAGTTGTGCGGGGGGGAAGACTCCTGGCCAGAGAAGTGGGCACGGAGACGAAGGCGGCAGAAAAAGAGCTCAACATCGTGCCGAGCTCGAAATTCATTGAGGGGGGGGCGTAAGGGGATGAAGCTCAGGCCTTTGCTGAGGACTGATCGTTCGGGGTCAGAGAGTGGAAGGTCAGAGGGGATAGTGAAAACGCGGCAGGCGGTGAGATTGGGAGAAGGGGGGTCAGAGGAAAGTGAAGGGGAAGAAGGTTCCGGAGGGGCATTGGTGTCCAAGAGTTGATGAAGCTTGCGATCCTTGACATCGGAAAGGAAGAAAAAAAGTTTTTTGTTGAAGCGTCGGATGAGTCGAAGGATGAAATGGAACTGTGGACCCGGACAGCTTTGAGATAGAGTGCGCTGGTGTTGCTGAAGAGAGAGGTCGAGAGTGTTCATGTGGCGCCGCATGGCGTTGAGCGTGGATCTCAGGATGCGGCGAGAGCAGTAGTTCGAGGAACGATGAATATCTTAGAGATATTTGTAATCCTGGGTGGATCCGAAGCACGAAGGGTGGAAGTTTAGTTGGAATCCACGTGGAGTAAGTCGGAACCGGAGACAGTTGCTGAGGAAAATGATATGGCTGTGAAAACGAGTCTTGGCAGATACCTGATCAAACACTAGAAGGGAAACTGAAAGTAATGAAGATGAACAAGGTTGAAGAGATGAGCTGAGCTCCATCGCCCTCTCCCCACAGGAGTATGGGCAGTCATTAGCATACTAGCTGGTGCAGAAAGTGATGTAGAAATGATACCAGCAGGTTCAGTAGGACATAACAAAGTGCACTTTCAATTGTCACCCCTCCTTTCTCCCTTCCTTTCCTGAAGGTGCTTACTTGTGCTAGGTTATGGTTTTAAAAGGCCATTTCAAGATTCTGGTATGTCCTCCAAGTGGCCACTCTTCATATGTCTAGACATTAAAGCATAATTTTGAGAGGTTCCGTTCCCAGTGCGAAGCATCACCAGATTGGAGCGTGAGCTGGCAATAGGGCTACAACACCAAAGGGCTGATTCTGCCAGGAATGCAAATTGCAAAATTACCCCTTCTATCTTGGCAGGCTGTTTGTTTATGAGGAGCATTAAAAGCAAGCCTGATCCTAACCTCAGGAAACATTCACATATATGCATTTTCCAATTGGCCTCACTGATAGCACCCAGGAGTAGGAAGCTTGGCTGATTTTCTGGGAGATTAACAACAGGGCTCCTGTCACTGCTTTAGCTGAGATCAGCTAGCTCAGCACAGATCAGAAATTGAAGCTGGATCTTTTACTGTAAATTTGAGACCCACCAACAGATTTTAATTGGGCCGCAGGATATTTCTTTTTTAAACAACTAGGTCCTGTCATCAAACCTTTTGTTAAATAAATGAACATTTGGCCCTTCCCATCACCAGTAATGTTGTGATGTTCTATGCATTCGTTGGACTTGCATTCTCTGGATAAACATCAAGTGCTTTTTTAAACCCTTTTCAGAATGCCATCCAACACCATTAAATGATAAGGAAGAAACTTAAATCAGCAATTCTGACTTCCAAAGAAGTAAATTTTCCATCCCTGCAGCAGTAATAATTACTGCACGGATTAATGGAATAATGAACTTTGCACTATTGCTGGAGGCTTACCTAAATTGGCTGTTGCTCAGTTACATTTCACATTCAGAAACAGAACTAATTTCAGCAACATTTTATCATTAAGATAAGAAAGAAGGCTTGCATTTATATAGCGCCTCCCATAACTTCAGGGCTTCCCAAAGTGTTTTATAACCAACTAGCTGGGGGTGCCGAGCCTTTTTTGAGGGCATGTTGTTGTTGGAAGAGAGAGAGGGAGCGACTGGGGGGAAGAGAGGGAGGGAGCGACTGGGGGGAAGAGAGCGAGCGACTGGGGGGAAAAGAGCGAGCGACTGGGGGGAAGAGAGCGAGCGACTGGGGGGAAGAGAGAGAGCGACTGGGGGGGAAGAGAGAGAGCGACTGGGGGGGAAGAGAGAGAGCGACTGGGGGGAAGAGAGAGAGCGACTGGGGGGGAAGAGAGAGAGCGACTGGGGGGAAGAGAGAGAGCGACTGGGGGGGAAGAGAGAGAGCGACTGGGGGGGAAGAGAGAGAGCGACTGGGGGGGAAGAGAGAGAGCGACTGGGGGGGAAGAGAGAGAGCGACTGGGGGGGAAGAGAGAGAGCGACTGGGGGGGAAGAGAGAGAGCGACTGGGGGGGAAGAGAGAGAGCGACTGGGGGGAAGAGAGAGAGCGACTGGGGGGAAGAGAGAGAGCGACTGGGGGGAAGAGAGAGAGCGACTGGGGGGAAGAGAGAGAGCGACTGGGGGGAAGAGAGAGAGCGACTGGGGGGAAGAGAGAGAGCGACTGGGGGGGAAGAGAGAGAGCGACTGGGGGGAAGAGAGAGAGCGACTGGGGGGAAGAGAGAGAGCGACTGGGGGGAAGAGAGAGAGCGACGAGAGAGAGCGACTGGGGGGAAGAGAGAGAGCGACGAGAGAGAGCGACTGGGGGGAAGAGAGAGAGCGACTGGGGGGAAGAGAGAGAGCGACTGGGGGGAAGAGAGAGAGCGACTGGGGGGAAGAGAGAGAGCGACTGGGGGGAAGAGAGAGAGCGACTGGGGGGGAAGAGAGAGAGCGACTGGGGGAAGAGAGAGAGCGACTGGGGGGGAAGAGAGAGAGCGACTGGGGGGAAGAGAGAGAGCGACTGGGGGGAAGAGAGAGAGCGACTGGGGGGAAGAGAGAGAGCGACTGGGGGGAAGAGAGAGAGCGACTGGGGGGAAGAGAGAGAGCGACTGGGGGGAAGAGAGAGAGCGACTGGGGGGAAGAGAGAGAGCGACTGGGGGGAAGAGAGAGAGCGACTGGGGGGAAGAGAGAGAGCGACTGGGGGGAAGAGAGAGAGCGACTGGGGGGAAGAGAGAGAGCGACTGGGGGGAAGAGAGAGAGCGACTGGGGGGAAGAGAGAGAGCGACTGGGGGGAAGAGAGAGAGCGACTGGGGGGAAGAGAGAGAGCGACTGGGGGGAAGAGAGAGAGCGACTGGGGGGAAGAGAGAGAGCGACTGGGGGGAAGAGAGAGAGCGACTGGGGGGGAAGAGAGAGAGCGACTGGGGGGAAGAGAGAGAGCGACTGGGGGGAAGAGAGAGAGCGACTGGGGGGAAGAGAGAGAGCGACTGGGGGGAAGAGAGAGAGCGACTGGGGGGAAGAGAGAGAGCGACTGGGGGGAAGAGAGAGAGCGACTGGGGGGAAGCGAGAGAGCGACTGGGGGGAAGAGAGAGCGACTGGGGGAAGAGAGAGAGCGACTGGGGGGAAGAGAGAGAGCGACTGGGGGGGAGAGAGCGACTGGGGGGAAGAGAGCGACTGGGGGGAAGAGAGCGACTGGGGGGAAGAGAGAGAGCGACTGGGGGGAAGAGAGAGAGCGACTGGGGGAAGAGAGAGAGCGACTGGGGGGAAGAGAGAGAGCGACTGGGGGGGAAGAGAGAGAGCGACTGGGGGGAAGAGAGAGAGCGACTGGGGGGAAGAGAGAGAGCGACTGGGGGGAAGAGAGAGAGCGACTGGGGGAAGAGAGAGAGCGACTGGGGGGAAGAGAGAGCGCGACTGGGGGGGAAGAGAGAGAGCGACTGGGGGGAAGAGAGAGAGCGACGGGGGGAAGAGAGAGAGCGACTGGGGGGAAGAGAGAGAGCGACTGGGGGGAAGAGAGAGAGCGACTGGGGGGAAGAGAGAGAGCGACTGGGGGGAAGAGAGAGAGCGACTGGGGGGAAGAGAGAGAGCGCCTGGGGGGAAGAGAGAGAGCGCCTGGGGGGTAGAGAGAGAGCGACTGGGGGGAAGAGAGAGAGCGCCTGGGGGGGTAGAGAGAGAGCGACTGGGGGGAAGATAGAGAGCGACTGGGGGGAAGAGAGAGAGCGACTGGGGGGAAGAGAGAGAGCGACTGGGGGGAAGGGAGAGAGCGACTGGGGGGAAGGGAGAGAGCGACTGGGGGGAAGGGAGAGAGCGACTGGGGGGAAGGGAGAGAGCGACTGGGGGGAAGAGAGAGAGCGACTGGGGGGAAGAGAGAGAGCGACTGGGGGGAAGAGAGAGAGCGACTGGGGGGAAGAGAGAGAGCGACTGGGGGAAGAGAGAGCGACTGGGGGGAAGAGAGAGCGACTGGGGGAAGAGAGAGCGACTGGGGGGGAAGAGAGAGCGACTGGGGGGGAAGAGAGAGCGACGGGGGGGGGAAGAGAGAGCGACTGGGGGGGAAGAGAGAGCGACTGGGGGGAAGAGAGAGCGAATGGGGGTGAAGAGAGAGCGACTGGGGGGAAGAGAGAGCGACTGGGGGCGAAGAGAGAGCGACTGGGGGAAGAGAGAGCGACTGGGGGAAGAGAGAGCGACTGGGGGGAAGAGAGAGCGACTGGGGGGAAGAGAGAGCGACTGGGGGGAAGAGAGAGCGACTGGGGGGAAGAGAGAGCGACTGGGGGGAAGAGAGAGCGACTGGGGGGAAGAGAGAGCGACTGGGGGGGAAGAGAGAGCGACTGGGGGGGAAGAGAGAACGACTGGGGGGAAGAGAGAGAGCGACTGGGGGGAAGAGAGAGAGCGACTGGGGGGAAGAGAGAGAGCGACTGGGGGGAAGGGAGGGAGCGACTGGGGGGAAGGGAGAGAACGACTGGGGGGAAGAGAGAGAGCGACTGGGGGAAGAGAGAGAGCGACTGGGGGGAAGAGAGAGAGCGACTGGGGGGGAAGAGAGAGAGCGACTGGGGGAAGAGAGAGAGCGACTGGGGGGAAGAGAGAGAGCGACTGGGGGGAAGAGAGAGAGCGACTGGGGGGGAAGAGAGAGAGCGACTGGTGGGGAAGAGAGAGAGCGACTGGGGGGAAGAGAGAGAGCGACTGGGGGAAGAGAGAGAGCGACTGGGGGGAAGAGAGAGAGCGACTGGGGGGAAGAGAGAGAGCGACTGGGGGGAAGAGAGAGAGCGACTGGGGGGGAAGAGAGAGAGCGACTGGTGGGGAAGAGAGAGAGCGACTGGGGGGGAAGAGAGAGAGCGACTGGGGGGAAGAGAGAGAGCGACTGGGGGGAAGAAAGAGAGCGACTGTGGGGAAGAGAGAGAGCGACGGGGGGAAGGGAGAGAGCGACTTGGGGGGAAGAGAGAGAGCGACTGGGGGGAAGACTGAGAGCGACTGGGGGGAAGAGAGAGAGCGACTGGGGGAAGAGAGAGAGCGACTGGGGGAAGAGAGAGAGCGACTGGGGGGGAAGAGAGAGAGCGACTGGGGGGAAGAAAGAGAGCGACTGGGGGGAAGAGAGAGAGCGACTGGGGGGAAGAGAGAGAGCGACTGGGGGGAAGAGAGAGAGCGACTGGGGGGAAGAGAGAGAGCGACTGGGGGGAAGAGAGAGAGCGACTGGGGGGAAGAGAGAGAGCGACTGGGGGGAAGAGAGAGAGCGACTGGGGGGAAGAGAGAGAGCGACTGGGGGGAAGAGAGAGAGCGACTGGGGGGAAGAGAGAGAGCGACTGGGGGGAAGAGAGAAAGCGACTGGGGGGAAGAGAGAGAGCGACTGGGGGGAAGAAAGAGAGCGACTGTGGGGAAGAGAGAGAGCGACGGGGGGAAGGGAGAGAGCGACTTGGGGGGAAGAGAGAGAGCGACTGGGGGGAAGACTGAGAGCGACTGGGGGGAAGAGAGAGAGCGACTGGGGGAAGAGAGAGAGCGACTGGGGGGAAGAGAGAGAGCGACTGGGGGGGAAGAGAGAGAGCGACTGGGGGGAAGAAAGAGAGCGACTGGGGGGAAGAGAGAGAGCGACTGGGGGGAAGAGAGAGAGCGACTGGGGGGAAGAGAGAGAGCGACTGGGGGGAAGAGAGAGAGCGACTGGGGGGAAGAGAGAGAGCGACTGGGGGGAAGAGAGAGAGCGACTGGGGGGAAGAGAGAGAGCGACTGGGGGGAAGAGAGAGAGCGACTGGGGGGGAAGAGAGAGAGCGACTGGGGGAAGAGAGAGAGCGACTGGGGGGAAGAGAGAGAGCGACTGGGGGGAAGAGAGAGAGCGACTGGGGGGAAGAGAGAGAGCGACTGGGGGGAAGAGAGAGAGCGACTGGGGGGAAGAGAGAGAGCGACTGGGGGAAGAGAGAGAGCGACTGGGGGGAAGAGAGAGAGCGACTGGGGGGAAGAGAGAGAGCGACTGGGGGGAAGAGAGAGAGCGACTGGGGGGAAGAGAGAGAGCGACTGGGGGGAAGAGAGAGAGCGACTGGGGGGAAGAGAGAGAGCGACTGGGGGAAGAGAGAGAGCGACTGGGGGGAAGAGAGAGAGCGACTGGGGGGAAGAGAGAGAGCGACTGGGGGGAAGAGAGAGAGCGACTGGGGGGAAGAGAGAGAGCGACTGGGGAAGAGAGAGAGCGACTGGGGGGAAGAGAGAGAGCGACTGGGGGGAAGAGAGAGAGCGACTGGGGGGAAGAGAGAGAGCGACTGGGGGGAAGAGAGAGAGCGACTGGGGGGAAGAGAGAGAGCGACTGGGGGAAGAGAGAGAGCGACTGGGGGGAAGAGAGAGAGCGACTGGGGGGAAGAGAGAGAGCGACTGGGGGGAAGAGAGAGAGCGACTGGGGGGAAGAGAGAGAGCGACTGGGGGGAAGAGAGAGAGCGACCTGGGGGGAAGAGAGAGCGCGACTGGGGGAAGAGAGAGCGCGACTGGGGGGAAGAGAGAGCGCGACTGGGGGGAAGAGAGAGAGCGACTGGGGGGAAGAGAGAGAGCGACTGGGGGGAAGAGAGAGAGCGACTGGGGGGAAGAGAGAGAGCGACTGGGGGGAAGAGAGAGAGCGACTGGGGGGAAGAGAGAGAGCGACTGGGGGAAGAGAGAGAGCGACTGGGGGAAGAGAGAGAGCGACTGGGGGGAAGAGAGAGAGCGACTGGGGGGAAGAGAGAGAGCGACTGGGGGGAAGAGAGAGAGCGACTGGGGGGAAGAGAGAGAGCGACTGGGGGGAAGAGAGAGAGCGACTGGGGGAAGAGAGAGAGCGACTGGGGGGAAGAGAGAGAGCGACTGGGGGGAAGAGAGAGAGCGACTGGGGGGAAGAGAGAGAGCGACTGGGGGGAAGAGAGAGAGCGACTGGGGGGAAGAGAGAGAGCGACTGGGGGGAAGAGAGAGAGCGACTGGGGGGAAGAGAGAGAGCGACTGGGGGGAAGAGAGAGAGCGACTGGGGGGAAGAGAGAGAGCGACTGGGGGAAGAGAGAGAGCGACTGGGGGGAAGAGAGAGAGCGACTGGGGGGAAGAGAGAGAGCGACTGGGGGGAAGAGAGAGAGCGACTGGGGGGAAGAGAGAGAGCGACTGGGGGGAAGAGAGAGAGCGACTGGGGGGAAGAGAGAGAGCGACTGGGGGGAAGAGAGAGAGCGACTGGGGGGAAGAGAGAGAGCGACTGGGGGGAAGAGAGAGAGCGACTGGGGGGAAGAGAGAGAGCGACTGGGGGGAAGAGAGAGAGCGACTGGGGGGAAGAGAGAGAGCGACTGGGGGGGAAGAGAGAGAGCGACTGGGGGGAAGAGAGAGAGCGACTGGGGGGGAAGAGAGAGAGCGACTGGGGGGGAAGAGAGAGAGCGACTGGGGGGAAGAGAGAGAGCGACTGGGGGGGAAGAGAGAGAGCGACTGGGGGGAAGAGAGAGAGCGACTGGGGGGGGAAGAGAGAGAGCGACTGGGGGGGAAGAGAGAGAGCGACTGGGGGGGAAGAGAGAGAGCGACTGGGGGGGAAGAGAGAGAGCGACTGGGGGGAAGAGAGAGAGCGACTGGGGGGGAAGAGAGAGAGCGACTGGGGGGGAAGAGAGAGAGCGACTGGGGGGGAAGAGAGAGAGCGACTGGGGGGGAAGAGAGAGAGCGACTGGGGGGGAAGAGAGAGAGCGACTGGGGGGGAAGAGAGAGAGCGACTGGGGGGGAAGAGAGAGAGCGACTGGGGGGGAAGAGAGAGAGCGACTGGGGGGGAAGAGAGAGAGCGACTGGGGGGGAAGAGAGAGAGCGACTGGGGGGGAAGAGAGAGAGCGACTGGGGGGGAAGAGAGAGAGCGACTGGGGGGGAAGAGAGAGAGCGACTGGGGGGGAAGAGAGAGAGCGACTGGGGGGGGAAGAGAGAGAGCGACTGGGGGGGGAAGAGAGAGAGCGACTGGGGGGGGAAGAGAGAGAGCGACTGGGGGGGAAGAGAGAGAGCGACTGGGGGGGAAGAGAGAGAGCGACTGGGGGGGAAGAGAGAGAGCGACTGGGGGGAAGAGAGAGAGCGACTGGGGGGGAAGAGAGAGCGACTGGGGGGAAGAGAGAGCGACTGGGGGGAAGAGAGAGCGACTTGGGGGGAAGAGAGAGCGACTGGGGGGAAGAGAGAGCAACTGGGGGGAAGAGAGAGAGCGACTGGGGGGGAAGAGAGAGAGCGACTGGGGGGAAGAGAGAGAGCGACTGGGGGGAAGAGAGAGAGCGAGAGACTGGGGGAAGAGAGAGAGCGAGAGACTGGGGGGAAGAGAGAGAGCGAGAGACTGGGGGGAAGAGAGAGAGCGAGAGACTGGGGGGAAGAGAGAGAGCGAGACTGGGGGGAAGAGAGAGAGCGAGAGACTGGGGGGAAGAGAGAGAGCGAGAGACTGGGGGGAAGAGAGAGAGCGAGAGACTGGGGGGAAGAGAGAGAGCGAGAGACTGGGGGGAAGAGAGAGAGCGAGAGACTGGGGGAAGAGAGAGAGCGAGAGACTGGGGGGGAAGAGAGAGAGCGAGAGACTGGGGGGAAGAAAGAGAGCGAG
>NC_140996.1:132132752-132153466 GCF_052327205.1 Somniosus microcephalus
GGGGAAGAGAGCGAGCGACTGGGGGGGAAGAGAGCGAGCGACTGGGGGGGAAGAGAGCGAGCGACTTGGGGGGAAGAGAGCGAGCGACTGGGGGGGAAGAGAGCGAGCGACTGGGGGGGAAGAGAGCGAGCGACTGGGAGGAAAGAGAGCGAGCGACTGGGGGGGAAGAGAACGAGCGACTGGGGGGAAGAGAGCGAGCGACTGTGGGGGAAGAGAGCAAGCGACTGGGGGGGAAGAGAGCGAGCGACTGGGGGGAAGAGAGCGAGCGACTTGGGGGGAAGAGAGTGAGCGACTGGGGGGGAAGAGAGCGAGCGACTGGGGGGAAGAGAGAGAGAGCGACGGGGGGAAGAGAGAGAGAGAGCGACTGGGGGGGAATAGAGAGAGTGAGCGACTTGGGGGAAGAGAGAGAGAGAGCGACTGGGGGGGAAGAGAGAGGGAGAGCGACTGGGGGGGGAAGAGAGCAAGCGGCTGGGGGGGAAGAGAGCGAGCGACTGGGGGGGAAGAGAGCGAGCGAATGGGGGGGAAGAGAGCGAGCGACTGGGGGGAAGAGAGAGAGCGACTGGGGGAAGAGAGAGAGCGACGGAGGGAAGAGAGCGAGCGACTGGGGGGGAAGAGAGCGAGCGACTGGGGGGGAAGAGAGCGAGCGACTTGGGGGGAAGAGAGCGAGCGACTGGGGGGGAAGAGAGCGAGCGACTGGGGGGGAAGAGAGCGAGCGACTGGGAGGAAAGAGAGCGAGCGACTGGGGGGGAAGAGAACGAGCGACTGGGGGGAAGAGAGCGAGCGACTGTGGGGGAAGAGAGCGAGCGACTGGGGGGGAAGAGAGCGAGCGAATGGGGGGGAGGTGATAGAGCGACGGGGGGAAGAGAGCGAGCGACGGGGGGAAGAGAGCGAGCGACTGGGGGGGAAGAGAGCGAGCGACTGGGGGAGAAGAGAGCGAGCGACTGGGGGGGAAGAGAGCGAGCGACTGCGGGGGAAGAGAGCGAGCGACTGGGGGGGAAGAGAGCGAGCGACTGGGGGGAAGAGAGCGAGCGACTGGGGGGGAAGAGAGTGAGCGACTGGGGGGGAAGAGAGCGAGCGACTGGGGGAAGAGAGAGAGAGCGACGGGGGGGAAGAGAGAGAGAGAGCGACTGGGGGGGAATAGAGAGAGTGAGCCACTTGGGGGGAAGAGAGAGAGAGAGCGACTGGGGGGGAAGAGAGAGGGAGAGCGACTGGGGGGGAAGAGAGCAAGCGGCTGGGGGGGAAGAGAGCGAGCGACTGGGGGGGAAGAGAGCGAGCGAATGGGGGGGAAGAGAGCGAGCGACTGGGGGGAAGAGAGAGAGCGACTGGGGGGAAGAGAGAGAGCGACGGGGGGAAGAGAGAGAGCGACTGGGGGGAAGAGAAGAGAGCGACTGGGGTGAAGAGAGAGAGCGACTGGGGGGAAGAGAGAGAGCGACTGGGGGGAAGAGAGAGAGCGACTGGGGGGAAGAGAGAGAGCGACTGGGGGAAGAGAGAGAGCGACTGGGGGGAAGAGAGAGAGCGACTGGGGGGTAGAGAGAGCGCGACTGGGGGGAAGAGAGAGAGCGACTGGGGGGAATAGAGAGAGCGACTGGGGGGAAGAGAGAGAGCGACTGGGGGGAAGAGAGAGAGCGACTGGGGGGAAGAGAGAGAGCGACTGGGGGGAAGAGAGAGAGTGACTGGGGGGAAGAGAGAGAGCGACTGGGGGGAAGAAAGAGAGCGACTGGGGGGAAGAGAGAGAGCGACTGGGGGGAAGAGAGAGAGCGACTGGGGGGAAGAGAGAGAGCGACTGGGGGGAAGAGAGAGAGCGACTGGGGGGAAGAAAGAGAGCGACTGGGGGGAAGAGAGAGGGCGACTGGGGGGAAGAGAGAGAGCGACTGTAGGGAAGAGAGAGAGCAACTGGGGGGAAGAGAGAGAGCGAATGGGGGGAAGAGAGAGAGCGAATGGGGGAAAGAGAGAGAGCGACTGGGGGGAAGAGAGAGAGCGACTGGGGGGAAGAGAGAGAGCGACTGGGGGGAAGAGATAGAGCGACTGGGGGGAAGAGAGAGAGCGACTGGGGGGAAGAGAGAGAGCGACTGGGGGGAAGAGAGAGCGACTGGGGGGGAAGAGAGAGAGAGAGCGACTGGGGGGGAAGAGAGAGAGCGAGCGACTGTGGGGGAAGAGAGAGAGCGACTGGTGGGGGAAGAGAGAGAGAGAGTGACTGGGGGGGAAGAGAGAGAGAGCGACTGGGGGGCAAGAGAGAGAGAGAGCATCTGGGGGGGAAGAGAGAGAGAGCGACTGGGAGAAAGAGAGAGAGATAGCGACTGGGGGGAAGAGAGAGAGAGAGCGACTGGGGGGGAAGAGAGAGAGAGAGCGACTGGGGGGAAGAGAGAGACAGGGCGACTGTGGGGGAAGAGAGAGAGAGAGCGACTGGGGGGGAAGAGAGCGAGCGACTGGGGGGGAAGAGAGCGAGCGACTGGGGGGGAAGAGAGCGAGCGACTGGGGGGTAAGAGAGCAAGCGACTTGGGGGGAAGATTACGAGCGACTGGGGGGGAAGAGAGCGAGCGACTGTGGGGGAAGCGAGCGAGCGACTGGGGGGAAGAGAGGGAGCGACTGGGGGGAAGGGAGCAGGCGACTGGGGTGAAGAGAGCGAGCGACTGGGGGGAAGAGAACGAGCGACTGGGCGGAAGAGAGCGAGCAACTGGGGGGAAGAGAGCGAGCGACTGGGGGGAAGAGAGCGAGTGGCGGGGGGAAGAGAGCGAGCGACTGGGGGGAAGAGAGCGAGCGACTGGTGGGGGAAGAGAGAGAGAGAGTGACTGGGGGGGAAGAGAGAGAGAGCGACTGGGGGGCAAGAGAGAGAGAGAGCATCTGGGGGGGAAGAGAGAGAGAGCGACTGGGAGAAAGAGAGAGAGATAGCGACTGGGGGGAAGAGAGAGAGAGAGCGACTGGGGGGGAAGAGAGAGAGAGAGCGACTGGGGGGAAGAGAGAGTGAGAGCGACTGGGGAAGAGAGAGAGAGCAACTGGGGGAAAGAGAGAGAGCGACTGGGGGGGAAGAGAGAGAGAGAGCGACTGGGGGCGAAGAGAGAGAGAGAGAGTGACTGGGGGGAAGAGAGAGAGAGAGCGACTGGGGGGGAAGAGAGAGAGAGAGCGACTGGGGGGAAGAGAGAGAGAGAGCGACTGTGGGGGAAGAGAGAGAGAGAGCGACTGGGGGGGAAGAGAGCGAGCGACTGGGGTGAAGAGAGCGAGCGACTGGGGGCGGTGAGCGGAGGGGGGAGGAGGGGAGGGGGAGAGGGATTGGGGGAAGGGGAAGGCGGAGGAGTGGGGGAAGGGGGAGGAGTAGGGGGGAGGAGGCGGAGGGGGGAGTGGGGGAATGGGAAGGGGGGAAGAGAGAGAGAGAGCGACTGGTGGGGGAAGAGAGCGAGCGACTGGGGGGGAAGAGAGCGAGCGACTGGGGGTAAGAGAGCGAGCGACTGGGGGGGAAGAGAGCGAGCGACTGGGGGGGAAGAGAGCGAGCGACTGGGGGGGAAGAGAGCAAGCGACTGGGGGGGGAAGAGAGCGAGCGACTGGGGGAGAAGAGAGCGAGCGACTGGGGGGGAAGAGAGCGAGCGACTGGGGGGGAAGAGAGCGAGCGACTGGGGGGGAAGGGAGCGAGCGACTGGGGGGGAAGAGAGCGAGCAGATGGGGGGGAAGTGAGCGAGCGATTGGGGGGAAGAGAGCGAGCGACTGGGGGGGAAGAGAGCGAGCGACTGGGGGGGAAGAGAGCGAGCGATGGGGGGAAGAGAGCGAGCGACTGGGGGGGAAGAGAGCGAGCGATGGGGGGAAGAGAGCGAGCGACTGGGGGGGAAGAGAGCGAGCGACAGGGGGGGAAGAGAGAGAGCGACTGGGGGGGAAGAGAGCGAGCGACTGGGGGGGAAGAGAGCGAGCGACTGGGGGGGAAGAGAGCGAGCGACTGGGGGGGAAGAGAGCGAGCGACTGGGGGGGAAGAGAGCGAGCGACTGGGGGGGAAGAGAGCGAGCGACTGGGAGGAAAGAGAGCGAGCGACTGGGGGGGAAGAGAACGAGCGACTGGGGGGAAGAGAGCGAGCGACTGTGGGGGAAGAGAGCGAGCGACTGGGGGGGAAGAGAGCGAGCGAATGGGGGGGAAGTGATAGAGCGACGGGGGGAAGAGAGCGAGCGACGGGGGAAGAGAGCGAGCGACTGGGGGGGAAGAGAGCGAGCGACTGGGGGGGAAGAGAGCGAGCGACTGGGGGGGAAGAGAGCGAGCGACTGCGGGGGAAGAGAGCGAGCGACTGGGGGGGAAGAGAGCGAGCGACTGGGGGGAAGAGAGCGAGCGACTGGGGGGGAAGAGAGTGAGCGACTGGGGGGGAAGAGAGCGAGCGACTGGGGGGAAGAGAGAGAGAGCGACGGGGGGGAAGAGAGAGAGAGAGCGACTGGGGGGGAATAGAGAGAGTGAGCGACTTGGGGGGAAGAGAGAGAGCGAGCGACTGGGGGGGAAGAGAGCGAGCGACTGGGGGGAAGAGAGCGAGCGACTTGGGGGGAAGAGAGTGAGCGACTGGGGGGGAAGAGAGCGAGCGACTGGGGGGAAGAGAGAGAGAGCGACGGGGGGGAAGAGAGAGAGAGAGCGACTGGGGGGGAATAGAGAGAGTGAGCGACTTGGGGGAAGAGAGAGAGAGAGCGACTGGGGGGGAAGAGAGAGGGAGAGCGACTGGGGGGGAAGAGAGCAAGCGGCTGGGGGGGAAGAGAGCGAGCGACTGGGGGGGAAGAGAGCGAGCGAATGGGGGGGAAGAGAGCGAGCGACTGGGGGGAAGAGAGAGAGCGACTGGGGGGAAGAGAGAGAGCGACGGGGGGAAGAGAGCGAGCGACTGGGGGGGAAGAGAGCGAGCGACTGGGGGGGAAGAGAGCGAGCGACTTGGGGGGAAGAGAGCGAGCGACTGGGGGGGAAGAGAGCGAGCGACTGGGGGGGAAGAGAGCGAGCGACTGGGAGGAAAGAGAGCGAGCGACTGGGGGGGAAGAGAACGAGCGACTGGGGGGAAGAGAGCGAGCGACTGTGGGGGAAGAGAGCGAGCGACTGGGGGGGAAGAGAGCGAGCGAATGGGGGGGAGGTGATAGAGCGACGGGGGGAAGAGAGCGAGCGAATGGGGGGGAGGTGATAGAGCGACGGGGGGAAGAGAGCGAGCGACGGGGGGAAGAGAGCGAGCGACTGGGGGGGAAGAGAGCGAGCGACTGGGGGGGAAGAGAGCGAGCGACTGGGGGGGAAGAGAGCGAGCGACTGCGGGGGAAGAGAGCGAGCGACTGGGGGGGAAGAGAGCGAGCGACTGGGGGGAAGAGAGCGAGCGACTGGGGGGGAAGAGAGTGAGCGACTGGGGGGGAAGAGAGCGAGCGACTGGGGGGAAGAGAGAGAGAGCGACGGGGGGGAAGAGAGAGAGAGAGCGACTGGGGGGGAATAGAGAGAGTGAGCCACTTGGGGGGAAGAGAGAGAGAGAGCGACTGGGGGGGAAGAGAGAGGGAGAGCGACTGGGGGGGAAGAGAGCAAGCGGCTGGGGGGGAAGAGAGCGAGCGACTGGGGGGGAAGAGAGCGAGCGAATGGGGGGGAAGAGAGCGAGCGACTGGGGGGAAGAGAGAGAGCGACTGGGGGGAAGAGAGAGAGCGACGGGGGGAAGAGAGAGAGCGACTGGGGGGAAGAGAGAGAGCGACTGGGGTGAAGAGAGAGAGCGACTGGGGGGAAGAGAGAGAGCGACTGGGGGGAAGAGAGAGAGCGACTGGGGGGAAGAGAGAGAGCGACTGGGGGAAGAGAGAGAGCGACTGGGGGGAAGAGAGAGAGCGACTGGGGGGTAGAGAGAGCGCGACTGGGGGGAAGAGAGAGAGCGACTGGGGGGAATAGAGAGAGCGACTGGGGGGAAGAGAGAGAGCGACTGGGGGGAAGAGAGAGAGCGACTGGGGGGAAGAGAGAGAGCGACTGGGGGGAAGAGAGAGAGCGACTGGGGGGAAGAGAGAGAGCGACTGGGGGGAAGAGAGAGAGCGACGGGGGGAAGAGAGAGAGCGACTGGGGGGAAGAGAGAGAGCGACTGGGGGGAAGAGAGAGAGCGACTGGGGGGAAGAAAGAGAGCGACTGGGGGGAAGAGAGAGGGCGACTGGGGGGAAGAGAGAGAGCGACTGGGGGGAAGAGAGAGAGCGACTGGGGGGAATAGAGAGAGCGACTGGGGGGAAGAGAGAGAGCGACTGGGGGGAAGAGAGAGAGCGACTGGGGGGAAGAGAGAGAGCGACTGGGGGGAAGAGAGAGAGCGACTGGGGGGAAGAAAGAGAGCGACTGGGGGGAAGAGAGAGAGCGACTGGGGGGAAGAGAGAGAGCGACTGGGGGGAAGAGAGAGAGCGACTGGGGGGAAGAGAGAGAGCGACTGGGGGGAAGAAAGAGAGCGACTGGGGGGAAGAGAGAGGGCGACTGGGGGGAAGAGAGAGAGCGACTGGGGGGAAGAGAGAGAGCGACTGTAGGGAAGAGAGAGAGCGACTGGGGGGAAGAGAGAGAGCGAATGGGGGGAAGAGAGAGAGCGAATGGGGGGAAGAGAGAGAGCGACTGGGGGGAAGAGAGAGAGCGACTGGGGGGAAGAGAGAGAGCGACTGGGGGGAAGAGATAGAGCGACTGGGGGGAAGAGAGAGAGCGACTGGGGGGAAGAGAGAGAGCGACTGGGGGGAAGAGAGAGCGACTGGGGGGGAAGAGAGAGAGAGAGCGACTGGGGGGGAAGAGAGAGAGCGAGCGACTGTGGGGGAAGAGAGAGAGCGACTGGTGGGGGAAGAGAGAGAGAGAGTGACTGGGGGGGAAGAGAGAGAGAGCGACTGGGGGGCAAGAGAGAGAGAGAGCATCTGGGGGGGAAGAGAGAGAGAGCGACTGGGAGAAAGAGAGAGAGATAGCGACTGGGGGGAAGAGAGAGAGAGAGCGACTGGGGGGGAAGAGAGAGAGAGAGCGACTGGGGGGAAGAGAGAGACAGAGCGACTGTGGGGGAAGAGAGAGAGAGAGCGACTGGGGGGGAAGAGAGCGAGCAACTGGGGGGGAAGAGAGCGAGCGACTGGGGGGGAAGAGAGCGAGCGACTGGGGGGGAAGAGAGCAAGCGACTTGGGGGGAAGATTACGAGCGACTGGGGGGGAAGAGAGCGAGCGACTGTGGGGGAAGCGAGCGAGCGACTGGGGGGAAGAGAGGGAGCGACTGGGGGGAAGGGAGCAGGCGACTGGGGTGAAGAGAGCGAGCGACTGGGGGGAAGAGAACGAGCGACTGGGCGGAAGAGAGCGAGCAACTGGGGGGAAGAGAGCGAGCGACTGGGGGGAAGAGAGCGAGCGGCGGGGGGAAGAGAGCGAGCGACTGGGGGGAAGAGAGCGAGCGACTGGTGGGGGAAGAGAGAGAGAGAGTGACGGGGGGGAAGAGAGAGAGAGCGACTGGGGGGCAAGAGAGAGAGAGAGCATCTGGGGGGGAAGAGAGAGAGAGCGACTGGGAGAAAGAGAGAGAGATAGCGACTGGGGGGAAGAGAGAGAGAGAGCGACTGGGGGGAAGAGAGAGAGAGAGCGACTGGGGGGAAGAGAGAGTGAGAGCGACTGGGGAAGAGAGAGAGAGCAACTGGGGGAAAGAGAGAGAGCGACTGGGGGGGAAGAGAGAGAGAGAGCGACTGGGGGCGAAGAGAGAGAGAGAGAGTGACTGGGGGGAAGAGAGAGAGAGAGCGACTGGGGGGGAAGAGAGAGAGAGAGCGACTGGGGGGAAGAGAGAGAGAGAGCGACTGTGGGGGAAGAGAGAGAGAGAGCGACTGGGGGGGAAGAGAGCGAGCGACTGGGGTGAAGAGAGCGAGCGACTGGGGGCGGTGAGCGGAGGGGGGAGGAGGGGAGGGGGAGAGGGATTGGGGGAAGGGGAAGGCGGAGGAGTGGGGGAAGGGGGAGGAGTAGGGGGGGAGGAGGCGGAGGGGGGAGTGGGGGAATGGGAAGGGGGGAAGAGAGAGAGAGAGCGACTGGTGGGGGAAGAGAGCGAGTGACTGGGGGGGAAGAGAGCGAGCGACTGGGGGTAAGAGAGCGAGCGACTGGGGGGGAAGAGAGCGAGCGACTGGGGGGGAAGAGAGCGAGCGACTGGGGGGGAAGAGAGCGAGCGACTGGGGGGGAAGAGAGCAAGCGACTGGGGGGGGAAGAGAGCGAGCGACTGGGGGGGAAGAGAGCGAGCGACTGGGGGGGAAGAGAGCGAGCGACTGGGGGGGAAGGGAGCGAGCGACTGGGGGGGAAGAGAGCGAGCAGATGGGGGGGAAGTGAGCGAGCGATTGGGGGGAAGAGAGCGAGCGACTGGGGGGGAAGAGAGCGAGCGACTGGGGGGGAAGAGAGCGAGCGATGGGGGGAAGAGAGCGAGCGACTGGGGGGGAAGAGAGCGAGCGATGGGGGGAAGAGAGCGAGCGACTGGGGGGGAAGAGAGCGAGCGACAGGGGGGGAAGAGAGAGAGCGACTGGGGGGGAAGAGAGCGAGCGACTGGGGGGGAAGAGAGCGAGCGACTGGGGGGGAAGAGAGCGAGCGACTGGGGGGGAAGAGAGCGAGCGACTGGGGGGGAAGAGAGCGAGCGACTGGGGGGGAAGAGAGCGAGCGACTGGGGGGGAAGAGAGCGAGCGACTGGAGGGGAAGAGAGCGAGCGACTGGGGGGGAAGAGAGCGAGCGACTGGGGGGGAAGAGAGCGAGCGACTTGGGGGGAAGAGAGCGAGCGACTGGGGGGGAAGAGAGCGAGCGACTGGGGGGGAAGAGAGCGAGCGACTGGGAGGAAAGAGAGCGAGCGACTGGGGGGGAAGAGAACGAGCGACTGGGGGGAAGAGAGCGAGCGACTGTGGGGGAAGAGAGCGAGCGACTGGGGGGGAAGAGAGCGAGCGAATGGGGGGGAAGTGATAGAGCGACGGGGGGAAGAGAGCGAGCGACGGGGGGAAGAGAGCGAGCGACTGGGGGGGAAGAGAGCGAGCGACTGGGGGGGAAGAGAGCGAGCGACTGGGGGGGAAGAGAGCGAGCGACTGCGGGGGAAGAGAGCGAGCGACTGGGGGGAAGAGAGCGAGCGACTGGGGGGAAGAGAGCGAGCGACTGGGGGGGAAGAGAGTGAGCGACTGGGGGGGAAGAGAGCGAGCGACTGGGGGGAAGAGAGAGAGAGCGACGGGGGGGAAGAGAGAGAGAGAGCGACTGGGGGGGAATAGAGAGAGTGAGCGACTTGGGGGGAAGAGAGAGAGAGAGCGACTGGGGGGGAAGAGAGAGGGAGAGCGACTGGGGGGGAAGAGAGCAAGCGGCTGGGGGGGAAGAGAGCGAGCGACTGGGGGGGAGGAGAGCGAGCGAATGGGGGGGAAGAGAGCGAGCGACTGGGGGGAAGAGAGAGAGCGACTGGGGGGAAGAGAGAGAGCGACGGGGGGAAGAGAGAGAGCGACTGGGGGGAAGAGAGAGAGCGACTGGGGTGAAGAGAGAGAGCGACTGGGGGGAAGAGAGCGAGCGACTGGGGGGAAGAGAGAGAGCGACTGGGGGGAAGAGAGAGAGCGACTGGGGGGAAGAAAGAGAGCGACTGGGGGGAAGAGAGAGAGCGACTGGGGGGAAGAGAGAGAGCGACTGGGGGGAAGAGAGAGAGCGACTGGGGGGAAGAGAGAGAGCGACTGGGGGGAAGAAAGAGAGCGACGGGGGGAAGAGAGAGGGCGACTGGGGGGAAGAGAGAGAGCGACTGGGGGGAAGAGAGAGAGCGACTGTAGGGAAGAGAGAGAGCGACTGGGGGGAAGAGAGAGAGCGAATGGGGGGAAGAGAGAGAGCGAATGGGGGGAAGAGAGAGAGCGACTGGGGGGAAGAGAGAGAGCGACTGGGGGGAAGAGAGAGATCGACTGGGGGGAAGAGATAGAGCGACTGGGGGGAAGAGAGAGAGCGACTGGGGGGAAGAGAGAGAGCGACTGGGGGGAAGAGAGAGCGACTGGGGGGGAAGAGAGAGAGAGAGCGACTGGGGGGGAAGAGAGAGAGCGAGCGACTGTGGGGGAAGAGAGAGAGCGACTGGTGGGGGAAGAGAGAGAGAGAGTGACTGGGGGGGAAGAGAGAGAGAGCGACTGGGGGGCAAGAGAGAGAGAGAGCATCTGGGGGGGAAGAGAGAGAGAGCGACTGGGAGAAAGAGAGAGAGATAGCGACTGGGGGGAAGAGAGAGAGAGAGCGACTGGGGGGGAAGAGAGAGAGAGAGCGACTGGGGGGAAGAGAGAGACAGAGCGACTGTGGGGGAAGAGAGAGAGAGAGCGACTGGGGGGGAAGAGAGCGAGCGACTGGGGGGGAAGAGAGCGAGCGACTGGGGGGGAAGAGAGCGAGCGACTGGGGGGGAAGAGAGCAAGCGACTTGGGGGGAAGATTACGAGCGACTGGGGGGGAAGAGAGCGAGCGACTGTGGGGGAAGCGAGCGAGCGACTGGGGGGAAGAGAGGGAGCGACTGGGGGGAAGGGAGCAGCAACTGGGGGGAAGAGAGCGAGCGACTGGGGGGAAGAGAGCGAGCGGCGGGGGGAAGAGAGCGAGCGACTGGGGGGAAGAGAGCGAGCGACTGGTGGGGGAAGAGAGAGAGAGAGTGACTGGGGGGGAAGAGAGAGAGAGCGACTGGGGGGCAAGAGAGAGAGAGAGCATCTGGGGGGGAAGAGAGAGAGAGCGACTGGGAGAAAGAGAGAGAGATAGCGACTGGGGGGAAGAGAGAGAGAGAGCGACTGGGGGGGAAGAGAGAGAGAGAGCGACTGGGGGGAAGAGAGAGTGAGAGCGACTGGGGAAGAGAGAGAGAGCAACTGGGGGAAAGAGAGAGAGCGACTGGGGGGGAATAGAGAGAGTGAGCGACTTGGGGGGAAGAGAGAGAGAGAGCGACTGGGGGGGAAGAGAGAGGGAGAGCGACTGGGGGGGAAGAGAGCAAGCGGCTGGGGGGGAAGAGAGCGAGCGACTGGGGGGGAGGAGAGCGAGCGAATGGGGGGGAAGAGAGCGAGCGACTGGGGGGAAGAGAGAGAGCGACTGGGGGGAAGAGAGAGAGCGACGGGGGGAAGAGAGAGAGCGACTGGGGGGAAGAGAGAGAGCGACTGGGGTGAAGAGAGAGAGCGACTGGGGGGAAGAGAGCGAGCGACTGGGGGGAAGAGAGAGAGCGACTGGGGGGAAGAGAGAGAGCGACTGGGGGGAAGAAAGAGAGCGACTGGGGGGAAGAGAGAGAGCGACTGGGGGGAAGAGAGAGAGCGACTGGGGGGAAGAGAGAGAGCGACTGGGGGGAAGAGAGAGAGCGACTGGGGGGAAGAAAGAGAGCGACGGGGGGAAGAGAGAGGGCGACTGGGGGGAAGAGAGAGAGCGACTGGGGGGAAGAGAGAGAGCGACTGTAGGGAAGAGAGAGAGCGACTGGGGGGAAGAGAGAGAGCGAATGGGGGGAAGAGAGAGAGCGAATGGGGGGAAGAGAGAGAGCGACTGGGGGGAAGAGAGAGAGCGACTGGGGGGAAGAGAGAGATCGACTGGGGGGAAGAGATAGAGCGACTGGGGGGAAGAGAGAGAGCGACTGGGGGGAAGAGAGAGAGCGACTGGGGGGAAGAGAGAGCGACTGGGGGGGAAGAGAGAGAGAGAGCGACTGGGGGGGAAGAGAGAGAGCGAGCGACTGTGGGGGAAGAGAGAGAGCGACTGGTGGGGGAAGAGAGAGAGAGAGTGACTGGGGGGGAAGAGAGAGAGAGCGACTGGGGGGCAAGAGAGAGAGAGAGCATCTGGGGGGGAAGAGAGAGAGAGCGACTGGGAGAAAGAGAGAGAGATAGCGACTGGGGGGAAGAGAGAGAGAGAGCGACTGGGGGGGAAGAGAGAGAGAGAGCGACTGGGGGGAAGAGAGAGACAGAGCGACTGTGGGGGAAGAGAGAGAGAGAGCGACTGGGGGGGAAGAGAGCGAGCGACTGGGGGGGAAGAGAGCGAGCGACTGGGGGGGAAGAGAGCGAGCGACTGGGGGGGAAGAGAGCAAGCGACTTGGGGGGAAGATTACGAGCGACTGGGGGGGAAGAGAGCGAGCGACTGTGGGGGAAGCGAGCGAGCGACTGGGGGGAAGAGAGGGAGCGACTGGGGGGAAGGGAGCAGGCGACTGGGGTGAAGAGAGCGAGCGACTGGGGGGAAGAGAACGAGCGACTGGGCGGAAGAGAGCGAGCAACTGGGGGGAAGAGAGCGAGCGACTGGGGGGAAGAGAGCGAGCGGCGGGGGGAAGAGAGCGAGCGACTGGGGGGAAGAGAGCGAGCGACTGGTGGGGGAAGAGAGAGAGAGAGTGACTGGGGGGGAAGAGAGAGAGAGCGACTGGGGGGCAAGAGAGAGAGAGAGCATCTGGGGGGGAAGAGAGAGAGAGCGACTGGGAGAAAGAGAGAGAGATAGCGACTGGGGGGAAGAGAGAGAGAGAGCGACTGGGGGGGAAGAGAGAGAGAGAGCGACTGGGGGGAAGAGAGAGTGAGAGCGACTGGGGAAGAGAGAGAGAGCAACTGGGGGAAAGAGAGAGAGCGACTGGGGGGGAAGAGAGAGAGAGAGCGACTGGGGGCGAAGAGAGAGAGAGAGAGTGACTGGGGGGAAGAGAGAGAGAGAGCGACTGGGGGGGAAGAGAGAGAGAGAGCGACTGGGGGGAAGAGAGAGAGAGAGCGACTGTGGGGGAAGAGAGAGAGAGAGCGACTGGGGGGGAAGAGAGCGAGCGACTGGGGTGAAGAGAGCGAGCGACTGGGGGCGGTGAGCGGAGGGGGGAGGAGGGGAGGGGGAGAGGGATTGGGGGAAGGGGAAGGCGGAGGAGTGGGGGAAGGGGGAGGAGTAGGGGGGGAGGAGGCGGAGGGGGGAGTGGGGGAATGGGAAGGGGGGAAGAGAGAGAGAGAGCGACTGGTGGGGGAAGAGAGAGAGAGAGTGACTGGGGGGGAAGAGAGAGAGAGCGACTGGGGGGCAAGAGAGAGAGAGAGCATCTGGGGGGGAAGAGAGAGAGAGCGACTGGGAGAAAGAGAGAGAGATAGCGACTGGGGGGAAGAGAGAGAGAGAGCGACTGGGGGGGAAGAGAGAGAGAGAGCGACTGGGGGGAAGAGAGAGTGAGAGCGACTGGGGAAGAGAGAGAGAGCAACTGGGGGAAAGAGAGAGAGCGACTGGGGGGGAAGAGAGAGAGAGAGCGACTGGGGGCGAAGAGAGAGAGAGAGAGTGACTGGGGGGAAGAGAGAGAGAGAGCGACTGGGGGGGAAGAGAGAGAGAGAGCGACTGGGGGGAAGAGAGAGAGAGAGCGACTGTGGGGGAAGAGAGAGAGAGAGCGACTGGGGGGGAAGAGAGCGAGCGACTGGGGTGAAGAGAGCGAGCGACTGGGGGCGGTGAGCGGAGGGGGGAGGAGGGGAGGGGGAGAGGGATTGGGGGAAGGGGAAGGCGGAGGAGTGGGGGAAGGGGGAGGAGTAGGGGGGGAGGAGGCGGAGGGGGGAGTGGGGGAATGGGAAGGGGGGAAGAGAGAGAGAGAGCGACTGGTGGGGGAAGAGAGCGAGCGACTGGGGGGGAAGAGAGCGAGCGACTGGGGGTAAGAGAGCGAGCGACTGGGGGGGAAGAGAGCGAGCGACTGGGGGGGAAGAGAGCGAGCGACTGGGGGGGAAGAGAGCAAGCGACTGGGGGGGGAAGAGAGCGAGCGACTGGGGGGGAAGAGAGCGAGCGACTGGGGGGGAAGAGAGCGAGCGACTGGGGGGGAAGGGAGCGAGCGACTGGGGGGGAAGAGAGCGAGCAGATGGGGGGGAAGTGAGCGAGCGATTGGGGGGAAGAGAGCGAGCGACTGGGGGGGAAGAGAGCGAGCGACTGGGGGGGAAGAGAGCGAGCGATGGGGGGAAGAGAGCGAGCGACTGGGGGGGAAGAGAGCGAGCGATGGGGGGAAGAGAGCGAGCGACTGGGGGGGAAGAGAGCGAGCGACAGGGGGGGAAGAGAGAGAGCGACTGGGGGGGAAGAGAGCGAGCGACTGGGGGGGAAGAGAGCGAGCGACTGGGGGGGAAGAGAGCGAGCGACTGGGGGGGAAGAGAGCGAGCGACTGGGGGGGAAGAGAGCAAGCGACTGGGGGGGAAGAGAGCGAGCGACTGGAGGGGAAGAGAGCGAGCGACTGGGGGGGAAGAGAGCGAGCGACTGGGGGGGAAGAGAGCGAGCGACTTGGGGGGAAGAGAGCGAGCGACTGGGGGGGAAGAGAGCGAGCGACTGGGGGGGAAGAGAGCGAGCGACTGGGAGGAAAGAGAGCGAGCGACTGGGGGGGAAGAGAACGAGCGACTGGGGGGAAAGAGCGAGCGACTGTGGGGGAAGAGAGCGAGCGACTGGGGGGGAAGAGAGCGAGCGAATGGGGGGGAAGTGATAGAGCGACGGGGGAAGAGAGCGAGCGACGGGGGGAAGAGAGCGAGCGACTGGGGGGGAAGAGAGCGAGCGACTTGGGGGGAAGAGAGCGAGCGACTGGGGGGGAAGAGAGCGAGCGACTGGGGGGAAGAGAGCGAGCGACTGGGGGGGAAGAGAGTGAGCGACTGGGGGGGAAGAGAGCGAGCGACTGGGGGGAAGAGAGAGAGAGCGACGGGGGGGAAGAGAGAGAGAGAGCGACTGGGGGGGAATAGAGAGAGTGAGCGACTTGGGGGGAAGAGAGAGAGAGAGCGACTGGGGGGGAAGAGAGAGGGAGAGCGACTGGGGGGGAAGAGAGCAAGCGGCTGGGGGGGAAGAGAGCGAGCGACTGGGGGGGAAGAGAGCGAGCGAATGGGGGGGAAGAGAGCGAGCGACTGGGGGGAAGAGAGAGAGCGACTGGGGGGAAGAGAGAGAGCGACGGGGGGAAGAGAGAGAGCGACTGGGGGGAAGAGAGAGAGCGACTGGGGTGAAGAGAGAGAGCGACTGGGGGGAAGAGAGAGAGCGACTGGGGGGAAGAGAGAGAGCGACTGGGGGGAAGAGAGAGAGCGACTGGGGGGAAGAGAGAGAGCGACTGGGGGGAAGAGAGAGAGCGACTGGGGGAAGAGAGAGAGCGACTGGGGGAAGAGAGAGAGCGACTGGGGGAAGAGAGAGAGCGACTGGGGGAAGAGAGAGAGCGACTGGGGGGTAGAGAGAGCGCGACTGGGGGGAAGAGAGAGAGCGACTGGGGGAATAGAGAGAGCGACTGGGGGGAAGAGAGAGAGCGACTGGGGGGAAGAGAGAGAGCGACTGGGGGGAAGAGAGAGAGCGACTGGGGGGAAGAGAGAGAGCGACTGGGGGGAAGAGAGAGAGCGACTGGGGGGAAGAAAGAGAGCGACTGGGGTGAAGAGAGAGAGCGACTGGGGTGAAGAGAGAGAGCGACTGGGGGGAAGAGAGAGAGCGACTGGGGGGAAGAGAGAGAGCGACTGGGGGGAAGAAAGAGAGCGACTGGGGGGAAGAGAGAGGGCGACTGGGGGGAAGAGAGAGAGCGACTGGGGGGAAGAGAGAGAGCGACTGTAGGGAAGAGAGAGAGCGACTGGGGGGAAGAGAGAGAGCGAATGGGGGGAAGAGAGAGAGCGAATGGGGGGAAGAGAGAGAGCGACTGGGGGGAAGAGAGAGAGCGACTGGGGGGAAGAGAGAGAGCGACTGGGGGGAAGAGATAGAGCGACTGGGGGGAAGAGAGAGAGCGACTGGGGGGAAGAGAGAGAGCGACTGGGGGGAAGAGAGAGCGACTGGGGGGGAAGAGAGAGAGAGAGCGACTGGGGGGGAAGAGAGAGAGCGACTGGGGGCGAAGAGATAGAGCGACTGGGGGAAGAGAGAGAGCGACTGGGGGGAAGAGAGAGAGCGACTGGGGGGAAGAGAGAGCGACTGGGGGGGAAGAGAGAGAGCGAGCGACTGTGGGGGAAGAGAGAGAGCGACTGGTGGGGGAAGAGAGAGAGAGAGTGACTGGGGGGGAAGAGAGAGAGAGCGACTGGGGGGCAAGAGAGAGAGAGAGCATCTGGGGGGGAAGAGAGAGAGAGCGACTGGGAGAAAGAGAGAGAGATAGCGACTGGGGGGAAGAGAGAGAGAGAGCGACTGGGGGGGAAGAGAGAGAGAGAGCGACTGGGGGGAAGAGAGAGACAGAGCGACTGTGGGGGAAGAGAGAGAGAGAGCGACTGGGGGGGAAGAGAGCGAGCGACTGGGGGGGAAGAGAGCGAGCGACTGGGGGGGAAGAGAGCGAGCGACTGGGGGGGAAGAGAGCAAGCGACTTGGGGGGAAGATTACGAGCGACTGGGGGGGAAGAGAGCGAGCGACTGTGGGGGGAAGCGAGCGAGCGACTGGGGGGAAGAGAGGGAGCGACTGGGGGGAAGGGAGCAGGCGACTGGGGTGAAGAGAGCGAGCGACTGGGGGGAAGAGAACGAGCGACTGGGCGGAAGAGAGCGAGCAACTGGGGGGAAGAGAGCGAGCGACTGGGGGGAAGAGAGCGAGCGGCGGGGGGAAGAGAGCGAGCGACTGGGGGGAAGAGAGCGAGCGACTGGTGGGGGAAGAGAGAGAGAGAGTGACTGGGGGGGAAGAGAGAGAGAGCGACTGGGGGGCAAGAGAGAGAGAGAGCATCTGGGGGGGAAGAGAGAGAGAGCGACTGGGAGAAAGAGAGAGAGATAGCGACTGGGGGGAAGAGAGAGAGAGAGCGACTGGGGGGGAAGAGAGAGAGAGAGCGACTGGGGGGAAGAGAGAGTGAGAGCGACTGGGGAAGAGAGAGAGAGCAACTGGGGGAAAGAGAGAGAGCGACTGGGGGGGAAGAGAGAGAGAGAGCGACTGGGGGCGAAGAGAGAGAGAGAGAGTGACTGGGGGGCAGAGAGAGAGAGAGCGACTGGGGGGGAAGAGAGAGAGAGAGCGACTGGGGGGAAGAGAGAGAGAGAGCGACTGTGGGGGAAGAGAGAGAGAGAGCGACTGGGGGGGAAGAGAGCGAGCGACTGGGGTGAAGAGAGCGAGCGACTGGGGGCGGTGAGCGGAGGGGGGAGGAGGGGGAGGGGGAGAGGGATTGGGGGAAGGGGAAGGCGGAGGAGTGGGGGAAGGGGGAGGATTAGGGGGGGAGGAGGCGGAGGGGGGAGTGGGGGAATGGGAAGGGGGGAAGAGAGAGAGAGAGCGACTGGTGGGGGAAGAGAGCGAGCGACTGGGGGGGAAGAGAGCGAGCGACTGGGGGGCAAGAGAGAGAGAGAGCATCTGGGGGGGAAGAGAGAGAGAGCGACTGGGAGAAAGAGAGAGAGATAGCGACTGGGGGGAAGAGAGAGAGAGAGCGACTGGGGGGGGAAGAGAGAGAGAGAGCGACTGGGGGGAAGAGAGAGTGAGAGCGACTGGGGAAGAGAGAGAGAGCAACTGGGGGAAAGAGAGAGAGCGACTGGGGGGGAAGAGAGAGAGAGAGCGACTGGGGGCGAAGAGAGAGAGAGAGAGTGACTGGGGGGAAGAGAGAGAGAGAGCGACTGGGGGGGAAGAGAGAGAGAGAGCGACTGGGGGGAAGAGAGAGAGAGAGCGACTGTGGGGGAAGAGAGAGAGAGAGCGACTGGGGGGGAAGAGAGCGAGCGACTGGGGTGAAGAGAGCGAGCGACTGGGGGCGGTGAGCGGAGGGGGGAGGAGGGGAGGGGGAGAGGGATTGGGGGAAGGGGAAGGCGGAGGAGTGGGGGAAGGGGGAGGAGTAGGGGGGGAGGAGGCGGAGGGGGGAGTGGGGGAATGGGAAGGGGGGAAGAGAGAGAGAGAGCGACTGGTGGGGGAAGAGAGCGAGCGACTGGGGGGGAAGAGAGCGAGCGACTGGGGGTAAGAGAGCGAGCGACTGGGGGGGAAGAGAGCGAGCGACTGGGGGGGAAGAGAGCGAGCGACTGGGGGGGAAGAGAGCAAGCGACTGGGGGGGGAAGAGAGCGAGCGACTGGGGGGGAAGAGAGCGAGCGACTGGGGGGGAAGAGAGCGAGCGACTGGGGGGGAAGGGAGCGAGCGACTGGGGGGGAAGAGAGCGAGCAGATGGGGGGGAAGTGAGCGAGCGATTGGGGGGAAGAGAGCGAGCGACTGGGGGGGAAGAGAGCGAGCGACTGGGGGGGAAGAGAGCGAGCGATGGGGGGAAGAGAGCGAGCGACTGGGGGGGAAGAGAGCGAGCGATGGGGGGAAGAGAGCGAGCGACTGGGGGGGAAGAGAGCGAGCGACAGGGGGGGAAGAGAGAGAGCGACTGGGGGGGAAGAGAGCGAGCGACTGGGGGGGAAGAGAGCGAGCGACTGGGGGGGAAGAGAGCGAGCGACTGGGGGGGAAGAGAGCGAGCGACTGGGGGGGAAGAGAGCAAGCGACTGGGGGGGAAGAGAGCGAGCGACTGGAGGGGAAGAGAGCGAGCGACTGGGGGGGAAGAGAGCGAGCGACTGGGGGGGAAGAGAGCGAGCGACTTGGGGGGAAGAGAGCGAGCGACTGGGGGGGAAGAGAGCGAGCGACTGGGGGGGAAGAGAGCGAGCGACTGGGAGGAAAGAGAGCGAGCGACTGGGGGGGAAGAGAACGAGCGACTGGGGGGAAAGAGCGAGCGACTGTGGGGGAAGAGAGCGAGCGACTGGGGGGGAAGAGAGCGAGCGAATGGGGGGGAAGTGATAGAGCGACGGGGGAAGAGAGCGAGCGACGGGGGGAAGAGAGCGAGCGACTGGGGGGGAAGAGAGCGAGCGACTTGGGGGGAAGAGAGCGAGCGACTGGGGGGGAAGAGAGCGAGCGACTGGGGGGAAGAGAGCGAGCGACTGGGGGGGAAGAGAGTGAGCGACTGGGGGGGAAGAGAGCGAGCGACTGGGGGGAAGAGAGAGAGAGCGACGGGGGGGAAGAGAGAGAGAGAGCGACTGGGGGGGAATAGAGAGAGTGAGCGACTTGGGGGGAAGAGAGAGAGAGAGCGACTGGGGGGGAAGAGAGAGGGAGAGCGACTGGGGGGGAAGAGAGCAAGCGGCTGGGGGGGAAGAGAGCGAGCGACTGGGGGGGAAGAGAGCGAGCGAATGGGGGGGAAGAGAGCGAGCGACTGGGGGGAAGAGAGAGAGCGACTGGGGGGAAGAGAGAGAGCGACGGGGGGAAGAGAGAGAGCGACTGGGGGGAAGAGAGAGAGCGACTGGGGTGAAGAGAGAGAGCGACTGGGGGGAAGAGAGAGAGCGACTGGGGGGAAGAGAGAGAGCGACTGGGGGGAAGAGAGAGAGCGACTGGGGGGAAGAGAGAGAGCGACTGGGGGGAAGAGAGAGAGCGACTGGGGGAAGAGAGAGAGCGACTGGGGGGAAGAGAGAGAGCGACTGGGGGAAGAGAGAGAGCGACTGGGGGAAGAGAGAGAGCGACTGGGGGGTAGAGAGAGCGCGACTGGGGGGAAGAGAGAGAGCGACTGGGGGAATAGAGAGAGCGACTGGGGGGAAGAGAGAGAGCGACTGGGGGGAAGAGAGAGAGCGACTGGGGGGAAGAGAGAGAGCGACTGGGGGGAAGAGAGAGAGCGACTGGGGGGAAGAGAGAGAGCGACTGGGGGGAAGAAAGAGAGCGACTGGGGTGAAGAGAGAGAGCGACTGGGGTGAAGAGAGAGAGCGACTGGGGGGAAGAGAGAGAGCGACTGGGGGGAAGAGAGAGAGCGACTGGGGGGAAGAAAGAGAGCGACTGGGGGGAAGAGAGAGGGCGACTGGGGGGAAGAGAGAGAGCGACTGGGGGGAAGAGAGAGAGCGACTGTAGGGAAGAGAGAGAGCGACTGGGGGAAGAGAGAGAGCGAATGGGGGGAAGAGAGAGAGCGAATGGGGGGAAGAGAGAGAGCGACTGGGGGGAAGAGAGAGAGCGACTGGGGGGAAGAGAGAGAGCGACTGGGGGGAAGAGATAGAGCGACTGGGGGGAAGAGAGAGAGCGACTGGGGGGAAGAGAGAGAGCGACTGGGGGAAGAGAGAGCGACTGGGGGGGAAGAGAGAGAGAGAGCGACTGGGGGGGAAGAGAGAGAGCGACTGGGGGCGAAGAGATAGAGCGACTGGGGGGAAGAGAGAGAGCGACTGGGGGGAAGAGAGAGAGCGACTGGGGGGAAGAGAGAGCGACTGGGGGGGAAGAGAGAGAGCGAGCGACTGTGGGGGAAGAGAGAGAGCGACTGGTGGGGGAAGAGAGAGAGAGAGTGACTGGGGGGGAAGAGAGAGAGAGCGACTGGGGGGCAAGAGAGAGAGAGAGCATCTGGGGGGGAAGAGAGAGAGAGCGACTGGGAGAAAGAGAGAGAGATAGCGACTGGGGGGAAGAGAGAGAGAGAGCGCGACTGGGGGGAGAGACTGGGGAGAGAGAGAGAGCGACTGGGGGGAAGAGAGAGACAGAGCGACTGTGGGGGAAGAGAGAGAGAGAGCGACTGGGGGGGAAGAGAGCGAGCGACTGGGGGGGAAGAGAGCGAGCGACTGGGGGGGAAGAGAGCGAGCGACTGGGGGGGAAGAGAGCAAGCGACTTGGGGGGAAGATTACGAGCGACTGGGGGGGAAGAGAGCGAGCGACTGTGGGGGAAGCGAGCGAGCGACTGGGGGGAAGAGAGGGAGCGACTGGGGGGAAGGGAGCAGGCGACTGGGGTGAAGAGAGCGAGCGACTGGGGGGAAGAGAACGAGCGACTGGGCGGAAGAGAGCGAGCAACTGGGGGGAAGAGAGCGAGCGACTGGGGGGAAGAGAGCGAGCGGCGGGGGAAGAGAGCGAGCGACTGGGGGGAAGAGAGCGAGCGACTGGTGGGGGAAGAGAGAGAGAGAGTGACTGGGGGGGAAGAGAGAGAGAGCGACTGGGGGGCAAGAGAGAGAGAGAGCATCTGGGGGGGAAGAGAGAGAGAGCGACTGGGAGAAAGAGAGAGAGATAGCGACTGGGGGGAAGAGAGAGAGAGAGCGACTGGG
>NC_140996.1:132153966-132265362 GCF_052327205.1 Somniosus microcephalus
ATATGGCACAAATGAAATGTCATATGGAGCAGTGAAGTGTTATCGCTGCAGCAGAAAAACACAAGACCATAAGGATTGTTGGTTCAAGGACCAAGTGTGCAGACAGTGTGGAAAAGTAGGACACATAACAAGAGTCTGCAGGTCGGGAAAGAAAACCAGCAGCAAGAAATCTCCACAGGAGAAGTACAAAAAGGTACATAAGGTGACGAACAGAAAAGTGATACAGACTCCAGAAGCAAGGAGCTGGGTTGTCTGAAACTACATAATGTAATCAAAATGGAGGATCACCAGACTATCTGGGTCACGCTCAAGATAGACGGAGTCCAAGTCAAAATGGAATTGGACACAGGATCAGCCCCAATAGTCATAAACCGAAGGGACTACAAGCGGCTATTCTCACATATACCCTTGAGAGATACAGAGATTGTCTTGAAGACGTACACGGGGCAAAATGTCTATCCCAAAGGAAAAATAAGGGTGAACGTGATATACAACGGCAAGGAAACACCAAGAATGGACCTATATGTATTGCCAGATGGAGGACCACCACTACTAGGATGTGAATGGATCCGGAAGATACAGTTAGATTGGCATTCCATACAAGCAGACGGTAGATGCCAAAAAGGATGACAACGTCACACCTGGACGACTGTCAAAATGCTAACTGACGCACAAGAAGTGTTCCAGGAGGGACTCGGAACACTAAAAGGCATAACAGCGACGATCAAAATAGAGGAAAATGCAAGTCCAAAGTTTTTTAAGGCCAGACCGGTGCCTTATGCGATCCGCCCAGCCGTCGAAGCACAGCTGGAAGGGTTGGAACGTTCTGGAGTACTGTCCAAAGTGGACTGGAGTGAGTGGGCTACACCCATCGTTCCTGTAATGAAGAGGTCGTTGAGTAATACGTCTGGGGAACCAAAGAAGGTTTGCATCTGGGGGGACTATAAGGTGACAGTGAACCCAACCCTTCACACGGTACAATATCCGCTTCCGCAGATTGAAGATATTTTCGCCTCGCTATCTGGAGGGAAATGCTTCACTAAGATTGATCTGGCCCAGGCGTACCTGCAAATGAAGGTAGAAGAAGCCTCGAAACAGTACCTCACGATCAACACTCACAAAGGTCTCTACCAATACAATCGGCTGGTGTTCGGGGTAGCATCAGCTCCGGCTATTTGGCAAAGGGCAATGGATCAAGTCCTGCAAGGGATTCCAGGGACCCAGTGTTATTTGGACGACATCCTGGTCACGGGCGAAAATGACAGTGATCACCTCGCCAACCTGGAGCAGGTGCTCACTAGATTGAAGGAATATGAGCTCCGAGCTAATCGCCACAAATGCGAGTTTTTCCAGAAGCAGATCTTGTATTGTGGCCATGCTATTGATGAAGAGGGGTTGCATAAGTCCCCTGAAAAGATTGAGGCAGTAGTCAAGCCTCCAGCACTGGAAAATGTGTCACAACTGAGGTCGTTCCTCGGGCTGGTGAACTACTACCATAAGTTCTTGCCAAATTTGTCTACAGTACTACACCCACTGAACACCCTACTGCAAATGGGGGTACCGTGGAAGTGGAATGACGAATGTAAACGAGCTTTCCAGAAGTGCAAAGAATTGATCACATCAAAAGAGGTGTTGGCTCATTTCAACCCAGCACTACCAATTTGGTTGGCGTGTGATGCATCACCCTATGGTATTGGTGCGGTGCTGTCGCACAAATTCCCGGACGGCTTGGAGAGGCCAGTAGCCTTTGCATCTCGGTCACTAACCTCAGCCGAGCGTAACTACGCCCAGATTGACAGGGAGGCCCTCAGCCTAGTGTGGGGAGTAAAAAAGTTCAACCACTATCTGCACGGGCAAAAGTTCACCTTGCTGACTGACCACCAACCACTTGTCTCCATCTTGTATCCAAAGAAGGGTGTTCCGGTGATGACTGCGCAACGGCTACAAAGATGGTCCCTTTTTCTAGGGGCGAACCAATATGAAATAGAGTATAAGGACACGAAGCAGCATGGAAACGCTGATGGGCTATCACGCCTGCCACTGCCTACTGCGGAGGAAGCACCAGCAGTGGACCCTGTCGAAATATTTTATTCGACTATAATTGAACGCTTGCCAGTAACTAACGCAGATATAGAGAAGGAGACCCGAAATGACCGGACACTGTCTCGGGTATATGATTTGACGGTGAAGGGATGGCCAACACATGGCGACTCACTGTTGCCAGCATTCTCATCCAGAAGAGAACAGCTGTCAGTATGCCAGGGGAACTTGATGTGTGGATCCCGAGTGGTAATTCCACCCAAGGTAAGGGAGAGAGTGCTCAATGAGCTTCACGAAGGCCATCTGGGAGGGGTAAAGATGATAAGCCTTGCTAGGGCTTATGTGTGGTGGCCGGGGATCGATCAGCAAATCGAGGACCTGACAAAGAGCTGCTCAGGATGCCAGAAGGTCCAAAATGCACCACCACATGCCCCTCTACACCCATGGGAGTGGCCCTCCTCTCCATGGCAATGGGTGCATATTGATTTTGCTGGTCCATTCATGGACTCAATGTTCTTAATAGCCGTGGATGCGCACTCGAAATGGCCTGAGGTGATCAAAATGTCCTCCACCACCACGGAGAAAACTATTGCAGTCCTACGGACTATATTTGCCAGGAGCGGCTTGCCAGAGCAGATTTGCTCTGAGAACGGACCACAGTTTGTGTCCGAAGAGTTTTGGAAATTTATGAGAAGGAATGGGGTAAGGCATAACACATCCGCCCTGTATCATCCAGCCACAAATGGATTGGCTGAGAGGTTCGTACAAACCTTTAAAAAGGCAGTAAGGGCCATGTGCGATGACGACATTCCACTGTAGCAGAAGGTGGACAATTTCCTGTTAGCCTACAGAAATGCAACACATGCAGTTACCAACCAGACCCCGGCCATGATGTTCTTAAACCGAAGGTTGAGATCGCGTCTGGATTTGCTCAGACCAAATGTAAGAAGAAATGTTGAGAATAAGCAATTCCAGCACATCAATGAGAAGCCGACAAGGAGCTTCAATGTAGGGCAACCAGTCTTGGCCCGCGACTACCAAGCAGAGAAATGGCAACCAGGAACGATATGCACACGGCAGGGGCCACTAATGTACACAGTGGATGTTGGGGAGAACATTGTGAGACGCCATGTCGACCAGATCCTAGCGTCACAGGAATGAGTCAACCCCATGTCTCGCGTACCTGGTGATGAACCCGACATACAGGTAGCATCTACCCCTGAAGCAGTAGCATCGGAAGCTGATGAACCAACCGACGACAGGGGGGCAGAATCGCCTCCGCACCAAGAGCGAGACACTCAGGAAAGGCGCTATCCAGAAAGGATCAGGAAGCCACACTGAATTTATAAATGGACTATTTTCAGTTAATGTTGCATGTTAAAATGTTAACTGTTAAAGGAATGTTATGGTACTGTTAATCTAAAAGGGGAGGAATTGTAGTGTATGTACCTTTAAGGGGAGAACTACTTTTTACAGCTCCTGTATACTGTAGTACCGGCAGTGACCACACCTGTATATAAACCCTGAGTAGGGATCTGTACTTTTGGTTTTAGAGTAACCCTCATCCAGTAAACACCTGTTGATTGTTCCTCTGCAGTCTCTGTCGATTTATTGAAGGACACCATACATCAAAATTCACGGATTTAACAAAGCCCGCCCTGCGGGCTCAGCAGGCCAGTTAGGGAGGAAGTCACTGACAGATCACGTCAACGTCAGATGTGCTATCTGTCAAGACTTCTTCAAAGAAGAAATGTCAGCATTTGACAGCTCTGTGAAGCTGTCAAACGCTGACATTCTCTTTAGTTTGGTGAGACCTTGTGTTCAGGACTCATCAAACCTTTCAAATTTGTAAATTTCACATGGCTGTTGGAATGGAGGTTCCAACAGCCAGTCTGTGAAATTGACAAGCAAGACGTCAGCTCTCCCGATCCAGCGCGGCTAAAGGCTGTAGAAAGAAAACAAGGTAAGTGAACACTTTTTTAAACTTATCACTCACCTTGCATACTTACCACTCCACACTTGCACCCATCACTCACCTTTACACCTTACTTCCAGGTGCCTCTGACCGCCACAGGCCTCCTCCACGTCTCCTCCAACCCGGCAGGGTTCTCTGAGGTCGGGAAGCCTTCACCTGTGAAGGTAAAATGGCACTAATCCTTTTTTCTGCCTGTTAACTACCTGGTAACAGGCAGTTAAAAGGATTAAATGCCTTTCCCGCCTCCAGGAGGTGGGACCCGAAGCTACACATCTTCCCGCCTCCTGGCAATAGGGCACAGAGGCAGGATGGGGGTGGCTTTCTCCGAGTTTACCAGCTGTTCCACCTCCATGCCCGCCTCCTCGGGGCTTGGAAAATCCAGCCCAGTGTGTCTGTGTGGTTTTATGTTAACGTGGATCCAGGTCTATGAACCCTACTCTAATATTTAATGTAGGAGGTGTGAAAGTCATAAATAATTCCTACAATACCACCCTTGACTTTGGGGAGTCCGCCTGCTGAGTTTCCAGGGGAAAATGGTTAAATTGTTTACCCTGACACTTGAATCTGACCCACAGACAACCCTCACCACAGGCTGATTGAGGTTACCACAGCCCTGAATTTTGTGCTTCAGATTCATTCGAAGCTAGTACTGGGGACATCAGCAGGATTAGTTAATTGCAGTGCACAGATGCATCAAGCAGGTCACTGATACATACAGTACAAAGAATGTATCAGTGACCTGTTTGATGCATCTGTGTACTGCAATTAACTAATCCTGTTGATGTCCCCTGTACTAGCTTCAAATGAGTCTAAAGCACAAAAGTTCAGGACTGCGGTAACCTCGACCAGCCTGTGGTGAGGGTTGTCTGCAGGTCAGATTTGAGTGGTAGGTGTCATAACTCTCTTAGTGTTGAAGCAGAGCCTGTCAGGGCAGTTTTCCTGAGACATTCCTAAGTATGAGTCACTAGGTCTATAGACAGAACTTCATGGGTAGGAATGAGTCTGTCTCGGGTGCAGTAAACCTGCCTCACGTTCCTCCTTTCATCCTCTTCCAAATACAGTAGATTAAATAAGAGGAATCTCCATTGGAAATGCCTACCTGAAATTTTGGTGGGGGATTCTCCTGATCTCCCATCTTAACAGCAGCAGGGCATTGACGGACCCCCACCTCCCTCACCAGAGAAACTGTATAACCAGGTCACAACAGCCACTTACGCCATTTCTCCAGGGTTTCTGTTGATCTTCCACTGATGTTGTGGCAGAAGATTAAGAGAACCCCATAGAAATTCTTTCTCCTCACCCCCTTCTCCAGACCTTTGATTGTGACAATGATAAACCTTGCTGGCAAAAATCTCAAGCAGAAACCTCCAAAATAGCAAACATCGAACACTGTTAAAGTCCACGGGGGAAAAATTCAGTTGTTTGCGCCTCCCGTTAGCGCCTTAAGAGGGCGCTAATGGGGTGCAAAGCAAGTAGCGCCCAGGTGCAGCGATGTTTGTGCCACTCGCGAAATTAACTAGACATTTTACGGCGGCGCTAAACACTACCGCCACGGTCTCCTGCGCCGGCAGATCGTGATGTCAGTCGAGTGCGCAATGCCCCGGTAGCGCCCCGGACCGGATATTGAGTGGCGCCCCCTGCCTTACCGCCTGCCGCTAGCAATGACAGGTTGAGGGGAGCGTTTTGCAGTCAGGAAGGGACTGGGGGAGCGCTATTAAAAGGTGACTGCTTCCTACCTTTTTTTGTTGGTGTCATTTTTGCACCACGCATTCTGAGAGAGTGAGAGAGAGACTTCTGGAGAGATTCAATGCTGTGTGAAGGAGTTTTGCATACTGAGCAGCGCTTTGCAGGTTCATTTTGATTTGCCCTTCCTTGTATTGATTTAGAAGAGACTGTGGGGGCTGCACTCTGAGCTCTTTCCCTGGGTCTCTCCATTGTTCTTTCCAGCAGATTTGATGTACAGGTCTCTCCAGGCTGAGATTCAAGGCTGCAATGAGCAGGATGTGGATTGAGAGCAAAATCAACCCTCCCCTTTAAGATAAAAGCAGAAAATGCTGGAGAAACTCAGCAGGTCAAGTAGCATCTGTGAAGAGAGAAACAGAGTTAACGTTTCAGGTCGATGACCTTTCGTCAGAACTCCCCTTTAGGAACTGGCCGGAGCCAGTGTGTCTGTGTTCCATTGCTGACTGACATCACATGAGCTTCGCCAGTGCTCTGAGGTAGCGCCTCGCTCCTTGGCCTTTGCACCTTAAGAGAGGTGTGAAGCGCCTGATTTAGCGCTCCAATCACCTCCAGGGGCGATAAAAGCCAAGTTTGCCGTCGGAGGCGATAATTAGCGCCAGGCGCTAAATTTTGTGCACGGCCGATAACGGCGCCCCAAACGGGGCGATACTGAATTTTTTCCCCCGCTTTCCTATATGCTCCAAATAAGCTATTCTCCTTTTAAACACTGATTTCTTCAGCCCAGGTTATGCCTAACTGACTGCCCATTTAATTTGGTAATCTGTGCACACAATATATTCCTCACCAGAAGAATTGCACAGGCACTAATTTTTATATCATTAACATTGATTTTCATGTGAAAATAAAACTCTCTCCCATTTTGGTTAAGAGCATTTTAGACCAGCTGGAAAATGATGCATGGGGAACAATCTGGCCAGAGTGATCTTGGCATGATTTCCCAGCTCCCAATTGCCTGTCCACTTCACCACCACTGCATTCAGCTATGTGATTAGAAAATGAGCCCTTAGATTTAATAAATAGTGTAAAGTTTCAACTTCAGGAATTCAGATGTGCAAGATTCTCTTCCAATTAGATTTCTGTGCTCCCAATGTACTATTATGCCAATAACTTTAATAGCTCATTTTCTTACTTTGACATTTTCAGACTGGAATTAAGCTTTCTTCCTTCACAATATTAATAGATTATAAGTATTCTGAACTGTACAATCCAATAATTGCTACCCTTTCAAGAGTAGGTTATGGCCATGTCAGTATGGGTTTGAAGGTGCTGTGCTGTAAGTGAGATGTAGATCACAAACCAGTATCTCAGTCTCAACACGCTTTGTTAGTTGGGAGCTAGTAATAGCGTTATGCTTTCCCACAAGACAATTTCATACCTGCCATCATGCATAGGTTTTTTAAAAATTAATTCAAGGGATGTGGGCATCACTGGCAAAGCCAGCATTTATTGCCCATTCCTAATGACCCTTGAGAAGGTGGTGGTGAGCCACCTTCTTGAACCGCTGCAGTCTTTGAGGTGAAGGTACTCCCACAGTGCTGTTAGGTAGGGAATTCCAGGATGTTTGACCCAGTGATGATGAAGGAACAGTGATATAGGATGGTGTGCGAATTGGAGGGGAACTTGGAGGTGATGGTGTTCCCATCTGCCTATTGCCCTTGTCTTTCTCTGTGGTAGCAGTCACGGGTTTGGGAGGTGCTTGGTGAGTTGCTGCAGTGCGTCTTGTAGATGGTACACACTGCAGCCAAGGTACGCCAGTGGTGGAGGGAGTAAATGTTTAAGGTGGTGGATGGGGTGCCAATCAAGCGGGCTGCCTTGTCCTGGATGATGTTGAGCTTCTTGAGTATTGTTGGAGCTGCACTCATCCAGGCAAGTGGAGAGTATTCCATCACACTCCTTACTTATGCCTTGTAGATGGTGGAAAGGCTTTGGGGAGTCAGGAGGTTAGTTGCTCACTGCGGAATATCTAGCCTCTGACCTGCCCTTGGAGCCACAGTATTTATGTGGCTGACCCAGTTAAGTTTCTAGTCAACAGTGACATCCAGGATTTTTATGGTGGAGTTTTGACAATGGTAATGCCATTGAATATCAAGGGGAGGTGCTTAGACTCTCTCTTGTTGGAAATGGTCATTAGCTGGCACTTGTGTGGCGCAAATGTTACTTGCCACTTATCAGCCCAAGGCTGGATGTTGTCCAGGTCTTGCTGCATGCAGGCATAGACTGCTTCATTATCTGAGGAGTTGCAAATGGCACTGAACACTGTGCAATCATCAGTGAACATTTCCATTTCTGACCTTATGATGGAGGGAAGGTCATTGATGAAGCAGCTGAAGATGGTGGGGCCCAGGACACTGCCCTTAACTCCTGCAGCGATGTCCTGGAGCTGAGATGATTGGCCTCCAACAACCACAACCATCTTCCTTTGTGCTAGGTATGACTCCAGCCAATGGAGAGTTTTCCCCTTGATCCCCATTCACTTCAATTTTACTAGTGCTCCTTGATGCCACACTTGGTCAAATGCTGCCTTGATGTCAAGGGCAGTCACTCTCACCTCACCTCTGGAATTCAAATCTTTCGTCCATGTTTAGACCAAGGCTGTAATGAGGTCTGGAGTCAAGTGGTCCTGGCGGAACCCAAACTGAGCATCGGTGAGCACGTTATTGGTGAGTAAGTACCACTTGATATCACTGTTGATGACACTTTCCATCACTTTGCTGATGATTGAGATTGGCTGATGGGCCGGTATTAGCCCGGATTGGATTTGTCCTACTTTTTGTGGACAGGACATACCTGGGCAATTTTCCACATTGTTGGGAAGATGCCAGTGTAGCAGCTGTACTGGAACAGCTTGCCTAGAGCCGCAGCTAGTTCTAGAGCACACGTCTTCAGCACTACAGCCAGGATGTTGTCGGGGCCCACAACCTTTGCTCCATCCAGTGTTAAGTGCTTCTAACTGAGGAAAAATAGAAACAAATCATTCTGAAAAGCCTCTGTGCGTCTGATAGTTTCAGGCTGGACAGTTAAATGGACAAGAGGCGCAGGAGTAATTCTGTTCTATCAATCCTTTGAGCCAGAGATACGGGGAAACTGAAATGGGGTGAAGAAAATAAATGGTTGGGCAGAATTAACCCTTACCTGCCCAAGCCAAAATAAGTAAATAATGAAATCTAATCTAGTTCCAAACTGTCTTTTCTGAATTATGTACGTTTGTTATAAATGTGGTGGTGTATGTGTGTATATATTATATATGTATATATATCATTACGATTTGTTATATATAATATAACATGTAATATGGTCAAATACTTTTCAGTGAATTCAGAATTTACAATATCTTCATAGAAACCTCAATCCCCTCTTCTTACATTGACAGTAAAATCATCATTAAACACTGAAGAACCTGTTATTAACTGAAACAAGCACTTACTCACCTACTCAAAAAACCTCATACAACAACATGATATTTTCTCAAAGTTGTAATTCCTTAACAGCTCCTTTTTCCCCACCCACATAAATCACAGAGAAATCTCAACTACCTGTACTGAATGTTCACATCATAGCTGTGATCTCCAAAGTGCACCATAATGACCCCTTGAATAAAAGCCTGATCTGTGAGTGGCACAGTAATCAAAAAAGTCAGCATGTTAAAGCAATTCAAGAAAATCAGCGTCTGGTTGATCTGCCAATGCCATGGCTTCATTTAATTGACTTGAAGTCATTCACTACTACAGATCATATCTGGCATAATTCTCAGCACGATTTCTGCTCCCTGCCATAATTAACAGGAGTTCTCTGTTTGCTCTGTTTGCCCAAACCAGGTAGGAATATAGCTTTACTTCTAAATGCTCAGTTCTATCCTTACTATTTCTCACAGCGAAGTTATAATTAGTGAAATACTAGAAAAAGAAACAAGCTCATGCAAATTTCTGAACAGATGCGTTAGTTACAGAGGTGCAAAAACATCATGAGCAGCTGGACAAGGAAGAGAAAGATGCACTTAGGGATCCGTCTGCGAGGCTTGGTCCAAAGTACTGCTAGGAAGCTTGGGAAACCAGTAAAGGAGAGGTCTGGTCTAAGGAAGCTGCTGCAGTGATGTGGGCAGTAAACCTGAAACACAAAAAACATCAGGGATAATCCCAATTCAGGGAAACCTTTGGATGGGATGCTCTCCACAAAGGCCGTCATCGGAGGAAGAAATTCAATACAAAGTCATGGGGATCGGATGTTTGAGCAATGAAAAAAGAATTGGAAAAATCCAAGTCAAGTGAATTTCAAATGAAGAGGCAAGTGTGGAGAAACCCTAGTCTGGTTGATGTAACTTATGGAAACAATAGGGAGGAGGAAAGACATGGGCTAATGAAGCTGTGAACGTAGAGGAAGAGATAGTGAAGATACTTCTCTTCTTAGGCAGCCCCTCGGAACCGATGATGACTTAGCATTGTATAGGATTAGCATAAAATGGGAAGGATTTTAGCATGTCGAGTGTTCAACATTTATCTTTGCTCAGGCTTCAGTGGCAGAAATTCCACAGCCAACGACCAATCCTCCTAACCAAGGTCAGTAATTTACCAGTCAACACATGACCATGAGTGATCAAGCACAAATTCATCACTGGAGAAAATAAATGTATCCATGGGCCACATTTCCGAGGTCCCCGGCACAAACTCCATTCCCTAGCTACCATCTCCATCCCTCTCCCTAGCATCTGTTTGAGGCTGAACCAGACTGTTCACAACCTTGATGTCATTTCTGACCCCAAGATGAGCTTCTGATCACGTATCTGCGCCATCACTAAGACCGCCTATTTCCACCTCCATAACACTGTCCAACTCCGCTCCTGCCTCAGCTCATCTGCTGTTGAAACCCTAATCCATGCCTTGTTACCTCTAAACTTGACTATTCCAACGCACCCCCGGCCGGTCTCCCATGTTCTAACCTCCGTAAACTTGAAGACATCCAAAAGTTTATTGCCCGTGTCCTAACTCACAACAAGTGCTGTTCACCCATCACCCCTGTGCTCGCTGACCTACATTGGCTCATGTTTAAGCAACACCTCGATTTTAAAATTGTTATCCTTGTTTTCAAATCCCTTCATGGCCTCGCTCCTCCCTATCTCTGTAATTGCCTCCAGCCTGACAACCCTCCAAGATATCAGCGCTCCCCAAATCTGGCCTCTTGAGTGTAAGGGGTTCTTAGAGATCGCAAATGTTTCTCTCTCTAGAGGCCTCTCTCTCTTGCACAGTAAAACCTTGAGTGGTTCGACCCACTCCCCCTTAGATTCTATACACTGGACTTGAGGCAGGAACTACAATGCAGAGAATACTCTATAGACCAAGTTTAATGAAAACGAAATGAAACTTTATTGCATAAAGGAACAAATCAAACTGCAAGCCAATAAGGTACATGGGAGGGAAAAACAAATCATAATACAGTACTGGCTAAGATATATATAGGCATATTGGCCTAGAAATTCAGTTGCATGCGCCAGCCGTTAGCGCCTTAGGAGGAGTAGATCTCGAGCGCTAGGCACTTAGCGGCCGGGCGCAGGGCGATCTGCGCCTATGCCCAACTTCAGTAGACATTTAGCGCTGGCGCAAAGTGTTTGCGCGCGCTCAGCTGCGTGCGCAGCTTATGACGTCATTCCGTCGTGCAACGCCCTTTGTGCGCCCCAAACCGGAACTTCAGTCGCGCCCGCCCAATGTGGGCGTGGCGGTGCTAAGAACTGTGAAGTGGAACGCAGCAGAGGCCCTGCAGGCCTCAGGGAGCACTAATTAAAGGGCACTTACACTGAACTATAAAGGCCAGCCATTTTGCTGCAATGACGTTTGTGCAACGGATTTCTGGACAGAGACCAAGGAAGAGACCTTACTGATTTGGCCCAACATAGGAGAGGTATTTTTGGCTTCTGGCCAGAGCTTGGAAATTTGCCTCATTGTGATTTCATTGTTTGCAAGTATATTATGGGGGCTGCATGGGGTTCCAACCCTCAGTTCCAGCATTATGTGCGAAGGGCTCGCAGACGCTGTGTGAGAGGGGCAGCCATACCTAGATGCAGAGGGGGCATCAGGCGTCGGCAACGTAGGCCTTACCCACTCAGGGAATACCGCCAGCAGGTGTCCTATCTCACCATGACTGCCGCGCAGTGTGTGAAGAGGCTGCGCTTCAGAAGGGAGGTGGTTGCAGATATCTGCCAGCTGCTTCACAGAGATCTGTGTCCACAGCTGATGTGCAGGACGTCTCTGTCGGTGGAAGTGAAGGTCACGGTGGCTCTGTACTTTTATGCAAGCGGCTCCTTCCAAGCCGCTGCTGGGGACATAGCTAACATATCCCAGTTCACCATGCATCGCTGCATCCGGCAGGTCACCGATGCCCTTTTCACAAGGAGACACCAATTCATCTCCTTCCCCATGACCCTGGAGAGGCAGGAGCAGCGTGCAGTTGAATTTGCGAGGATCGCGGACTTCCCCATGGTGCAGGGTGCCATTGACTGCACGCATGTGGCTTTGCAGGCACCTATCGACAATGCCGAGGATTACCGCAACCGGAAGGGCTACCATTCCCTCAATGTACAGCTGGTGTGTGACAACAGGCAGCGCATCCTAGCTGTCAATGCCCGCTTTCCAGGCAGCAGCCACGATGCATTTATCCTGCGCCAGACTACTGTGGCTGACATGTTCCAGGCACAGCCTCCCCCAAGAGGATGGCTTATCGGGGACAAAGGCTATCCTTTGTGTACATGGCTCATGACCCCGCTCCGCGCGCCCAGGACCCCTGCTGAGGAGGCATACAACGAAAGCCATCAAGCCACAAGGAACATCATAGAGCAAACGATTGGCGTCCTCAAGCAACGGTTCCGCTGCCTGGATCGCTCCGGCGGATCTCTGCAGTATTCGCCGGATAGAGTCTCCCAGTTCGTCGTCGTTTGCTGCATGCTGCACAACCTGGCTATCCGCAGGACTCAGGCACCGCCACCTCACGTTGGACCACCACCTCAGGAGGACCATGAGGAGGAGGAGGAGGAGGAGTACCAGCCCAGGAGGGAGCCACAAGGTCCAAGGGCCGTCCGTCGGCGGCTTATTGAATGACACTTCTAGGCCCCCTGTCAGGGAATGGCTTGTGGCAATGAAGGGACATGAATGCAGCCGCTCCGCAAGCCCTCAGCCGGTTAACACAACAACCACTTCAAACATCACACATGGACAAGCTGAATAAAGAAAAAGCTTTATTGAACAAACTCAGGGCCCTTCCCACATGAAACCCAAAAACAGACAACACCCCCAAAAAACAGTCAAACACATGACTCACTCCCACAACCTGGGGAGGAATAACAAAACTTTTCCATCCAAATGGCCTTCATCCTCGGCCTTACCAAAACAACCCCCCCCATAGACAACACAACCACCCCCATATAAAAAAACATTTGGCAACACACTCTACTTTGTGTGCCGAGAGGGCGAGTCCTTGTCCAGCCTTTTCCGGCCCCTGGCCGACCTGCTGCTCCGCCTCAACCTGGGCCCTGTGGGTGCTGCAAGGCTGGGGGAAGGCTCCTGAGGGGCACATTGCGTGACGGCAGATGCCCTTGGGGGTCGGCCTAGACGAGCTCTGGCCCTCGAGGGGCCGGCTGCTGACTGCTGCAGCTGTGGCTGGGCAGCATCAGTCTCTCCAGCAGCTCGTGGCAGCTTTGCTGGGGGAGTGGCAGTGGCGGCTGCAGCAATGGGGGCAAGCTGGCTGATGCCAGGCGCTCGCTGCTCGCCTGAGACACTGGCACTCGGCCGGGCTGGCACTGCAGCAAGCGCAGCAATCTGCTGAAGGCCAGACCGCTGTGCTGCTGCAGCGCGGCAGGTGCCCTGGCGATGCCTGCCTGACACAGCGAGTGTGGCAGCAGTGAGTGCCCGTACTGCCCTGGTCTGTGCCCACATCAGACCAGCCAGTGACTGCACGGCACCACTGATCAACTGGCCACTCGCTGCCTGTGCTGCCCTGAAGTCGTCCCGACTCGCGTCCTGTGCTGCCCTGAATTCGGCCCGACTCGCGTCCTGTGCTGCCCTCAATTCGGCCCGACTCGCGTCCTGTGCTGCCCCGAATTGTTCGAGACCCCTGGCCTGTGCTGCCCCGAGTTGTTCGAAACCCCTGGCCTGTGAGACCCCAAAATCGGACACACTATGAGCCAGGGACTCGATGGCCTCAGGCAACCGTGCCACAACCCCCATGAACTCAGTGTGCCGGCGATTCGAGTCCGCGGACATTTGATCGAGGAGGCGCACCTCCTGGGCGAGGACCGTCTCCGGACTGGAGGCCGGACTCTCCCTCTGGGGAGAAGGCTGCCGAGCTGCCCGACCCTTCCCGCGTGGCTGGACGCCACTGGGCCCAGCAACTACACTCCCCTGCAACACTTCCCCCCTCTGGGGAGAAGGCCGCCGAGCTGCCCGACCCTTCCCGCGTGACTGGACGCCACTGGGCCCAGCAACTACACTCCCCTGCAACACTTCCCCCCTCTGGGGAGAAGGCAGCCGAGCTGCCCGACTCTTCCCGCGTGGCTGGACGCCACTGGGCACAGGAGCTACACTCCCCTGCAACACTTCCCCCCCTCTGGGGAGAAGGCCGCTGAGCTGCCCGACCCTTCCCGCGTGGCTCGACGCCACTGGGCACAGGAGCTACACCCCCCTGCAACACTTCCCCCTGCCTCTCCTCCAGGGAAGACGTGTCCCCTCCATTGCCATCCCCTGGCGCGGATGAGGGTTCCCCCGATGGGCCGCCTTCCTCTTGCTCCTCCTCGTCCTCCTCTTCCGAGGGACTGTCACTGGCAGCTTCAGGGACCTCCTCCTCACCAGCTGAAAGCAGAAAGGCACAAGAGTAGCTTTAGAGTGAGGACAGGGCGTCAGCGAGGGAGGCATGAGTGGTGGCATTCAGCGCATTGATCGGACAGCGGCAAAGGATGTAGATCTGAAGCGCAAGGGGAACGAGAGAGGTCCAAAAGGTCATGTCCTTACCATTGGGGCCCAGCACAGGGTCGGCATCTCCACATGCAACGGGGCCAATCAGCCGGCCACCCATGAGTCGACCCACGCGCTCCTCCAGATCACTGAGCTGCTGGAACTGGGGACGGCCTCCCCCGGTGACAGTCCGGCTCCTCAGATTCTGGGCCAGCTTGGCCTGCAAGAGAAAGGACGGCCTCTAAGTACAGTGTGGTGCCCTGTTGTTGTGTGCACTGCCTCCCATGGTCGAATAGCTTGGCCAGTGTGGTGCCCTGTTGCTGTATGCACTGCCTCCCATGGTTGAATAGCTTGGCCAGTGTGGTGCCCTGTTGCTGTATGCACTGCCTCCCATGGATGAATAGCTTGGCCAGTGTGGTGCCCTGTTGCTGTATGCACTGCCTCCCATGGTGGAATAGCTTGGCCAGTGTGTAAAGTGCAGAAAGTGCAATTGATGTTCATGCCAGTGCCATAGCTGCTGGATGAGGGCTGGCCATTAGGGCTTTGAGGTCCCTTTGCCCATAATGTGAGGTGCACATGCAAGGATGAGGAGGACACTGGAAAGGGTACTCACCCTGACAATCCGAGTGAGGTCGTTAAACTTTTTCCGGCATTGGACACCAGTCCTGGGGACATCGCAGGTGGCTGTGACCCTCTGGGCGATATCCCTCCAGGTTCTCCTGTACACCCTGGTGGCAGGCTTCTTGCCACTGTCCGGGAACAAGATATGGCGTCTCCTCTCCAAAGCCCTAACCAGCACCTTTAAATCATGGGCAGAGAAGCGCTGCGCTCGCTCACGGGCCCTCTGCATCCTTCCTGGCGATATTTCTCTCCAGCAGCAGTGTTTAGGCCTAGCTGGAGGGCTGCAGTATCCAGGGCGTGGCAGCAGACCAAGTCGACCCTTCCCCCTTTAAGAGCTGGCCGGCGCCAGGGTGTCTGCTGTCAATCAAGACATGACCGCACCTGCGCTGCGCCCGGCCTCGGCGGTATCAGTGTGCACCGCCGGCTTAGCGCCTAAAGATAGCCGTGCATCGCCAGTTTTAGCGCTCGAGCAAACTCCTTGGCCAAAGCTACTGAATATCGGCGAAGTGGCCTCCACTTTGCGCGGGGCGCAAACTTTAGCGGCCGCCCGACTTTACCGCCCCAAAAGTGGCTATACTGAATTTCTAGGCCATTATACTTTACAAAGGTCATCACAAAATGGGGAAACACACGGAACATCGAGGGACAACAACTCATTGTTAAAATTACCCCTTAAATGCCCACCCCCTAAGCCTATCTCGATAAGATTATGAGGGGCCAGAAACATGCTCACTAATCCAGTTGGAAAGTATAGAGTTTTGAAAAAGGTCTGCGTTTTGATCCTTTCAGGCATCCTGTCTCCACGTGGTCAGCGCTGCGGGCTGCGACTCTCTCTCTTCTTCCTCGAGGTGAAGGTCATGGACAGGCTGGATGCTGGCGGGCCTGGACGGCGGCGTGGATGGAGACCACCTATTTGATCATGGTCAAATAGGTTTCTTCGCAGAGCCCAGCTGGTTTACCATTTTCAGATAGGTTTCTTCTGAAGGGCTGCTGTACTTCGTCTCGTCAACGGCCCGGGGTTTGTCGATGATCTCCTGATGGTTACCCCGGAGTGGGACGCAGACTCGAATCACCTTTTTGGCTGGTCTCCGGATCGACGTTCCTCCACGGCTCTCGAAAGAGCAAGCTAGCTCAAAAGCTACCAGCTACAAGCTCCAGGCTGGAAAAGCTGCAAAAGCTCAAAGCTACCAATGGCTGCCCCGGGACTCCAGTTATACTTCTCAAAAGAGGCCTTTATCTCCCACCAAATCAAGGTTAGCCTTTGTTTAACTTTTGGCGCGCTTGTAGCACAGCGGGGTAGTTATTATGTTTTAAACTACTTTGGGATGGCTGGTAACGGCCATCTCTGGTCTGGAATGACCCTGTATTGTTTTTAATGTCCTTCTGATGTCTTAAACGGTTCTTGATGTTCCCCCTATGAATATGAAACTGTTTTCCTTTGTCTGGGTAAACATCTAGATGACCTTTATCTACAGGCCGATCTGACTGGATCTGCATCCAATCCATATGTATGTGGTTCTGTCTGGTTTTGTTTTCTCTGAAATGGCCTTACAGAACTTACTGTGGGCTGAATCCACAAAAAGCTGTCTGGGGACTGCAGGAACCATTTTAAAGTGTCCCAAAAAGCTGGTCACGGGGTCTGGTGGCCATTTTGTATGCCCCTTTTCTGGGCTTCTTTTAAAACAGTCTTTAAAATTAAGGCCTCTTCTGCCAATAGACCCTTATCGGACAATGTTCAATTTTGCAAATCTTACAGTCCCCCCTGATGATACTATAACTTGCTTGAAGTATCATAATTCTGGGTGAGCAAAATTTTCTGACTCTCCATAATCAAACCATCCCCTGTATTTACCTATCTACGACCCCACGACACATGCATTTCCCATTTCAGAAAACCCACAGTGTACATTAAGCATCTATAGATGGCAAGACATTGGAATTAAAATCTGACACACACATTTCCAGGCGTGGAGGGGGGCCTAATACCCCTACACCACCTGATTCATATATATTCTCTTTTAATAATAGCAACACATATAATAAAACTTCAATAAAAATACCATAAAGAAAGAAAAATACACACAAAATCATACATGAATACTATCAAAAATAGAGGAGGGAGGGAAACTTTAACTTTATACATAGCAGCAAAACTAAACGGGTGTCTCCTCTTCTACCCACACATAATGCTCTCTCCATTCTCCTCTGTTCTCATACTTCTGGACACGCTTGTCCCTCTTACAATGTACAAACAGTAAATAAATCACGATAAAGACCTGACACACTACGAGGATGTGGGAGGCTATCCTAATCCATGAAGGGACTTCTATATTAGTGAACAGGTCCCACCACTGTGGGGTCACTATATCCAATATGTCTGCCCCTATTTCTAACGTCTTCTGCTCCAGCGTGTAAAAATGTTTCTGTGAAACGGCAACGGCTTTTAGTATCTTGGTGAGGTGTTCAGGGAGAGGGGGAATGATATACCCAAAATGTGCAATGAATCATTGCAGATCGGTGAAATTTTCTTTAACAGTGATGTGAACAGTGGACGGTTCAGGAATGGGGACAATTCGCTCTTGGGCCACCTGAACTTCTGCCTTGGGTTTGAAGCAGAAACTGCTATCACTGACCGGACACCAGCCGTGCTGTCCATGTTGGTAGTGGGGCGCTGCAGTGGTGACACAGTATGTCCCACCTCCTATATATGCCACCTGCGGGGGCACATGGCCTTGTGCCATTGCCTCCATGGTGCAATTTATAGGCTTCGCGCCAGCAGTTCTGAACCCGCACTGTGGTTTCGAATAGGCATTCAAGTGCTGGGAACACAGGATGATGTGTGCTCCCCGGCTCCGGCACCCCGAGAGGTCGGTACCCGTCATTGCATGCTCCCATCGAATGACGTACGGTGGGACCGCTGTGTAGCGAATGTGTGCACCCCCTTGAATGACTCCAATGTTCTCCACCCTGTATACCGGGGCGGGTTTAGCTGTTTTTCCCATTACCGGTATTCTTACCACTATACCCATAATGGTATGATTAGACCTCCCACAGTCCACTGGGACTGGGTAGGCCTCTAAAGCTAGTCTGAGCTGGCACGGACTCAATGCGTTTTCAAAAGGGTGGAGGGCTGCGAGGTGCTTATTGTTGATCCAGGAGGGGACCAAACCTTGTTTTAAATCCTCCAGATTACTGCGGCCCTCGCCCAGTAACCACGCCCCGTACAGCACGCATGCTTCGTTCTGCGCAGCCTGATCTGACGCATTCCGATCCTCCCTGATGAGAGCATTTACCGTTTTAGCATGTTTCTCCAGCTCAGCTATAATTTCTTTTAAGTGTAGTGTCATGGCCTGGTCCTCATGTGACTCAGAACCCACTACCTTATTCTCATCCGTCAGTATCTTTCTTAACCACCCTTTTAAATCATTAATCTGGGTCTGCAGCTCCACGTCATCCAGAGTGTTGATGACGGAAGTCCCTGTGTTAAAGGCTGTAAAAATATCATTTACTGTACCCCTTCTTTGTCTCCCTACCCGGTCCAAGACCTCATTTGGTGTGGTGTACAGTCCGGCTCTGTCGACATCGGCAAAGTCGAACTCGTAAAACTGTCTGAACATGTTTGTTAACAGGCCCTGGTACAATTGCTCCGTTTCCTTGGGGCACCACTCTGGCAATCGCACCTCGGTGAGGTTTAAAATCACCGAGGCCACCGCGTAGTGCACCCCTTGGTACAGCACCTGTCCTGTGGGCACTAATACCAATCCGTTCCCGGGTCCCTTGGTAGTGGTGGGGCACCCTTCCTTGCGGGCTTTGGCTACTGGAATCGTGGGCAGGGGCGGGTGATGAGCTCAGTAGCGTTCACTGGGATCTGAAAGTATGGGACTCCGCACGCCCGTGTGTTGACGTCCCACCTCATTCCTTTCCCAGCATCCTGCCACTGTCTTTGGAAAAAGATGGAGACGCCTGTGGGGCAGACACATTCTGAACCCCACATACAGATGTAAATTCCCTCATCTGGTTCCCACCATTTGTCCCAACAGACACTCAACCCCCCATGAGTCCCCGTAATAGTCTGATGGGTATTGTTACCCAGTCTCTCCCACTCGACCGTGGAGTTCTTTATGGTCTTACTCAGCTTCCGCAGCCACCACCATCGGTCCAAAGGAACATGTCCAGTGCAGACCAAACAAATCTTCTTCCCGACGGTAACGCTGACTCTGGGTGCGATGATCCTCACCCTGGGACACATTAGAGAAGTCTCTCTGTATGCGAATCCCGACTGGCTAGAGTATTCCGTAGAGTTCGACCCCAGCCATCCTGGCCACCTCCCTTTGTGGAAGTAGGTGACTGTATCCTCAACGTCACGCGCGCCCGACCCATCCGTCGCGATGGGGGCTGTGTCCCCGGAACATCCATACACTATGGAGTCCTTGGTGTAACCCCAATAGGCCCAGCTACACCCGATCACCGCGAGCGCGATGAGAATCTTTTCCATGGTCCCTTTAGTTCCTGCAACAGATTAAACGATACAGCCAGGCTCCCGAGAGATTCTGGCCTAGGTGAAGGCACGATCGGGTCTTTCAACCCCGATCCCAAACAAAGACACATGCTGGGCAGATTCCAAACTACTACTTATACATACTATCGCCTTAAAATCACACACCTTATACTTAAACTTAAACTTAGACTAAACTTATGTACAGCGCCGCCTGTCCCCAGGCGGCTTCCCTAATCCCTGTTTGGACTGCAGCTCACCACTCCCTGCACTGACCTGTAGCTTGGGTCCCCCACAGCCTTTTGCTGCCAATTGGGGACTGCGTTTTTCCAGGTGTATCCCAAGTCGGTGTCTGCTGACGTAGGGGAAATCTGGCCAGGTTTTCCTTGGCTGAGGCGTCCGAGACACCCTGCGAAGGGTTGTCTTGGGCAAGGCTCCCTTAGCGCGTGGACCTGTGGTTGGGACTTTAGCCCTCACAGCCCGTGGCTCCACCACGACTGCCGGCTTCGGCTCCCTTCGCTCAGGCTCCACCCCTTTGGGATTTGGGTGTGTGGCAGACGACTTCTCCCTACCTGTCCCTACAGGTGGAGAATCTCCGCCCCCAAGTTCTACCTCCCCTAGGCTTGAGCCGAGGGCGGGACCTCCGTCCTCCGTCTCCACCTCCTCCAGAATTGTGTCGGGGGCGGGGCCTGGCTGTTCGGGCTCCCCCCCGATGGCGTTCAGATCAGGGGGAGGGCCCTGGTCTTCGGGCTCTTCCCCGTCCGAGGCCCAGGCCAATGGGGACACCTCCCAGGTGAGCGGGATAGCTTCTCCCCTCAAGCAGGCTGCGGTTCCAGCCTGTGTGGTCTGCGACTCATCGCGCGCCTCAGGCTGAGGATTTTTACCCTCAGACCTGGCTTCAGTTGTTGGCTCTTTTGCACCCGGTTTAAACAGTTTGCGCTGATTGATGTGAAACCATTTAGTGTGTCGGGGCAATTTCACTGCGTAAACCATGGCTTTGTCTACAATACTGTAGGGCCCCATGTACAGTGGTTCTAAACTCCCCACTCGGGCATAGTTTCTCACCATGACCTGGTCTCCAATTTCCCACTCCTGTGTCTTACGGGGCTCGAGCAGCAACCGGTTGCCCTGATGCTACTTTCCCATGTTCCCAGCCGTTTGCCCATAAACCTGTTTCAGGCGCTCAAAAAGGGTCCGGGCAAACTTGTCCCGATTTACCTCTCGGAGCTGACCTTCAGTGAGCACCGGGGCTAGTACATGGGTGGGGGTTCGCATGACTCTCCCAGTCATTCATTCGTGCGGGGAGTACCCCGTACTTTTAGACTGGCTAGCCCGGATCCCCATGAGGACTAAAGGCAGGACCTCCGCCCATTTCTGGGGCGAGTCCATCGTCTCTTTCCTCAGTTTTTCTTTGAGGGTGCAGTTCATGCGTTCCACAATCCCAGATGACTGCGGATTGTGGGCCACGTGCCACTTCCCTTCAATGCCTAAGAGCATAAGGGTGTTCTACATCACTTGGCCGGTGAAATGACTCCCTTGATTGGACTCCACGAATCGTGGTAGTCCCCACCGCGAGAACACTTCCCGGACCAAGAGCCTGGCAGTACTAAGTGCCGTGGCTATTTTGCAAGGGAAGGCTTCTACCCATTTGGTGAACACATCCACCAGGACAAGGCAATACTTATAGCCTCCCTGGGCAGTGGGCAGGGGCCCGATGTAGTCGACCTGTATCGACTGCCTTGGTCCCTCTACTCTCCTGATGTGTCCCATGGGCACCTTCCTTTTCTGGGGGTCTGGGTTGTTTGCAGCGCACACAAGACAATTAGCACAGAACTCGCGGACATTGTCCCGAAGTCCCGGCCACCATCCCGCCTGTTCTACCCGTTGCCAGGTGATCTCAGGCCCGGGGTGTCCCGCTCCTGGACCCTCATGGGCCAGTTGAAGGAATTCCCTCCGGTGCTGCTGAGGCACAACCCACTGTTCCCCTCGGAACAGCATGCCTTCCTTGATGGAGAAGGCTGCTGTACCGTACCGACCTGATGTGCCTCAATGAATCCGAGACTCAATGTTAACTGAACAAAGCAAGGCTTTTATTAACTCAGAAAGTAATACACATTGGAGAAGTGTCTCTCATCCAGAGATCTGCTGTACTGTCTGAGAGACACACTGGGGCTTGCTTAAGTAGGGGCCAGGTATGGGCAGAGCCCTACACACAATACAATCCAGGTAAGGAAATGAAACTGAAACTAAACTAAACACAGAGAATACAGTGCCTGATGAATGGCATATTTCATCACATTCACCCCTTCTACAGATTTAGTCTGTTCGGGGGTTTGATAGTCCTCTGTGACCGACGTGGCTGTTGTGGTGCCGCGGGTGTCGGCTGGGTGTCCCCGGTGGCCTCCTGGGTCTCTGCCGGGGGTGCCGCCAGGGTTGTTGAAGGGGTAGTTGGTGGGGGCACCGTTGGTCGATGTTCTTCCGGGGGTGATGAAAGGATAGTGGGTGGGTAAGAATTGCTGTGATCGTTGTTGCTGTTGTGGTCGTGGTTGTTGTCATTACCGGCTGGGGCGACGTCTTTTATGGACACGGTGTCCTCCCTTCCGTCGGCGTGCCGGACATACGCGTATTGGGGGTTGGCGTGGAGTAGGTGCACTGACTCCACGAGAGGGTCTGTCTTGTGGCCCCTCACATGCCTTCGTACAAATACCGGATCTGGGGTGGAGAGCCATGACGGCATGGATACGCCTGAGGTGGATTTCCGGGGAAAGACTAACATTCGTTCATGAGGCGTGGCATTAGTGGCAGTACACAATAGCGACCGTATCAAATGGAGCACATCAGTGAGGACTTCCTGCCAGCGGGAGATAGGGAGGCCCTTGGTCCTTAGAGCTAGGGTGACTGCTTTCCTTACTGTCCCGTTCTTTCGCTCCACCTGGCCATTACCCTGGGGTTTGTAGCTGGTGGTACGGCTCGTGGCGATCCCCCTGGACAGCATGTACTGGTGTAGCTCTTCACTCATGAAGGACGCCCCCCCAATCCGTATGGATGTAGCTCGGCATACCGAACAGGCAGAACAGGCTGTTGAGGCATTTAATCACCGTGGCGCTGGTCATGTCTGGGCAGGGGAAGGCGAATGGGAAACGGGAGTATTCGTCCACAATGTTCAGGAAGTAAACATTGCGGTCGACTGACGGGAGGGGGCCCTTGAGAACATGCGGACATCGTCCCGAAGTCCCGGCCACCATCCCACCTGTTCTACCCGTTGCCAGGTGACCTCAGGCCCGGGGTGTCCCGCTCCTGGACCCTCATGGGCCAGTTGAAGGAATTCCCTCCAGTGCTGCTGCGGCACAACCCACTGTTCCCCTCGGAACAGCATGCCTTCCTTGATGGAGATGGCTGCTGTACCGTACCGACCTTCAACGTCCTTGCCCTCACTGATGGTCTTGAGGACTGTTTTTAGGGCGGGATCTAGGGTTTGGACGGTCTTGAGGTCTGGGGGCAGTGTTACCCCTGTGGTCCCCTGATTCCCATCCCTGCCTTGGATTACTGCCATGGGTTTGGACCCATAGGGATCCCAGAAAATGCCGGTGCGGGCACCTTCCCTGTCTAACGTATCCGTTTGCTGGTTACCCTGGTTGCGGGGTCCCGTGGAGGAATGGGCCTTAGCTTGCCGTGTCGCTCTTGAAGCAGTACAGTGCTCAAGCTATCCCCGCTAGCCGCTACCTCCAGGAAGAACTCCTCCCCCCCATCTATGGCCCCCAGAGCTGGCGCGGTCGGCAAGTCCCCCTTGAGTTTTTCAAATGCTGCCTGGCAACCCTCATCCCAGGGCCACTCCACTCCCTTGTGTAGGAGTCATAGCAGCGGGGCCGCTGTGGCTGCATAATCCTCAATGAAGTCTCTGCAGTACCCGGTCAGTCCCAGAAAGGACCTCACACCCGTTACGGTGGTGGGGATCGGTAGATCTTGCACCGATTCCCGTCTAGCCTTGTCTATGGCTCTCTCTCCAGCGCGGATGGTCAGACCCAGGAATTTTACCTCCTGCTGGCTGATCCGTGCCTTCTTTGGGTTTACCTTGAAACCCTTTCTGCCTAACAGCTCCAATAGCTCGGCCAATAGTGGGCCGTGCTCCTCTCTGGAATCTGTGAACAGGAGCAGGTCGTCCACATACTGCACTAGCTGATTGGGCTGGCTGAACTCCTTTAAGCTCCCTGCCATGCATTGATGGAAAATGCTGGGGCTGTTATGGAAACCCTGTGACAAGCAGTTCCAAGTGTACTGTTGCCCTTTAAAAGTAAAGGCAAACTTGTACTGATCCTGCCTCCTTAAAGGGATGGACCAAAACCCATTGGAAATATCCAGCACCGTGAACATGGTCGCAGATGCTGGGATACTCCCTATCAGGTCGGCAACTGCTGCTACCGTTGGCGCGCAGGCTGGGATGTTGCTATTGAGGACTCTGTAGTCCACCGTGGCTCTCCACGAATTGTCCAGCTTCTTCACCGGCCACAAAGGAGAGTTTACATGGGTGACTATCGGTCTCAACACGCCCTGCTGCACCAGTGAAGACATTGCTGTCTCCATGTCGGGCTCCGCTTCCCTGGGGAAGTTGTACTGTTTTTGGGGTCGGGCCATGGGGTCCCCGTCTACTCTGACCTCAAACCCGGAGACCCTCCCGCAATCGTGTTTGTGAGTGGCAAACGTAGTCAGGTGGTCTGACACGAATGTCTGCAGATCTTGTGGGACACTGGTGACCATGAGCTCGAGGTCGTAGCCCTCTTTTGGCTTCACGGTACACGGGGTCCCCCTTTCTCCCTTCCCTGGGATGATGACTACCTTGCCCTTCTTACCCTTACCTGCTCCCCAGAGACAATGATTTCTTAGATCCACGAGGATCCCGTGTTCTGCTAAGAAATCGGACCCAAGGATCCCTTTTCCACCCCCCACCTCCCACTTCATCAGTATACACTTCCACTTGGTGTGGAGTGGTCCCAAACAAATGGAGAGGGGAATGGAAAATGCGCCAGCCTGTTCTTTGCCTGTGAAGCCCGACAGAATATATGGGAACCCGGTGGACAGAGGTGAGGGATGTCTGTGTGAATCACGGTGCACGATGCCCCTGAATCCAACAGATAGGTTCCCTTTTCCTGCTCTACCTCCATCTCCACGAGGGGTCGCCTCCATACATCATATCGCAGCGCACACAGGTAAACGGGCTGCGCTGGCTCAAGTCATTGGGGTGAAACGGTCGGGTTTGTGAGAACGACAGGACCGGTGGTGGCTGCTACCCTCCCCTGCAAGATCATAAGAGACCGCATTGTCTCTAAAATTGACTCTATTGCAGCGGGATCCATAGCTGAACCGGTTCCCTGTTCTGGGACAGGGGCTGCAGTTGGGACCTGGACTCGTGCTGGGGCGGCGGTCTGGGCTTGGGCTTGGGCTGCGGGAGATTTTCCCTTATTATCCTTCCACGGATTTTTACAGTCCTTGCGCCAATGTCCATCCTTCCCACACCCGTAGCAATTGAGCTTGGCTTGGGTAGCGCGATTCCCTTCCTGATGTCACTCCTTTTTACTTGGGGCTGCGGGTTCTGCCTCATGCACTTTCCCCTTAGAGGGAGGTGTCTCCTGACTCCTACAATTCTTGTATGCAATGGTGAGCTGTCGGAGCACCGTCTCCTCCTTGACACCGGGACCTTGGGGGTCAAACCAAGATTTGGCTTGGGCCTTTATCTGCGGCAGGCTGTTGGCAACCAGACAACGGAGCCAATGAATCCGCTGAACATCGTTCATTGCAGCCCGTTCGGGCATGCCTGGACAGCTGCGCCGATACACTGGCCACAGCCTTTCTGCGAAAACCCGTGGGGATTCTCCAGTTAGCTGCACAGTCCCTTCCACACGGAGGAACGGATTACCTTTGTCCACTCCCAGAACTTCCAGGACCTCATCCCTGAGTTCCACATACCCTTTCTGTCCCCTCTTGCTCCCTGCTGAGAGGCACTGAAGGATTGTGCTATCCAGGGAGAATAGTAACATCTTCGCCTGCTCAAGATCATCACAATCATTGATGGCGGCTGTCTCCTCTATCTCCCTGAAATGGACTGAGGGATCTCCCTTCTCGGTGAGTTTTGGGAGGTGGCTCACCATCGCCCTGAGTTGTTGGGCACCGTGGGGCAGCACGATCTGGTTCATGTGGGGTCCGTCCGCGCCATTGGCGGCGGTGGGACCGTACCTCTGGTGCCGAGTGGGACACATTGGTGCCGGCTCCGGCTGTACTACCAGGGGTTGTTCCTCCTCCTGTTCCACCTCGGCTTCCTTTTCTTCCACCACCTCCCCTTCGGGCCAAACCTCACTATAGCTCGGCGATGCTAAGGGTTCAGTGGCTGGTGCCACAACTACTTCGCATGGAATCGGGTTTTTGGATTCCTTCAAAAAGTCTAAGTGACTTGCTTTTGGGCCTCCGAGGCATACCATGCCTTTTGCCTTAACCAAGGCCATTCTTACGTCTTCTATCGTCTTTTGGCAGGGACCATGGTCTGCACTCTCAAACCCGTGCTCGAGGGCCAGCTTGTAAGCTGCCTTAACCTCTACTACTCTCTCCTCCTGCGCTCTTAGCTGTTGTGCGAGGCGGGCGTTTTTCTCCCGTATCCTCGTTTCATGAATCTTTGCCTCAGTAACCTGGCATTCCAGGTACTCTATTCTAGCCTGATGTTGGCTGGCTACAACTTGGCATTCCTGATTCAGCGCGTGAAGCGCTGTGATGAGTTTTTCCCCACCCATGGCCTTTTCCTCTATCTCTGTATCTTGGGTTTTGATCGTGGCTGCCTGCACTGCAATGACCCTATCCAAAATCTGGACTTGTCTTTTGTAGTACATCAGCCACACTGCCTTCTCGACTGACTTCTTATGTTCTTTGCTCTCTGTCCACCTGATGGCTACGTCTACCGGACGCCCGTCCCGTAAGAGATCAGAAATCCACTGTTTCGTGAGATTTACCTTTCCAAAGACATAATCCGCTATCCTCCAATTTTACTAGTGCTCCTTGATGTCACACTTGGTCAAATGCTGCCTTGATGTCAAGGACAGTCACTCTCACCTCACCTCTGGAATTCAAATCTTTCGTCCATGTTTAGACCAAGGCTGTAATGAGGTCTGGAGTCAAGTAGTCCTGGCGGAACCGAAACTGAGCATCGGTGAGCACGTTATTGGTGAGTAAGTACCACTTGATATCACTGTTGACGACACCTTCCATCACTTTGCTGATGATTGAGATTAGGCTGATGGGCCGCTAATAGCCGGATTGGATTTGTCCTACTTTTTATGGACAGGACATACCTGGGCAATTTTCCATATTGTCGGGAAGATGCCAGTGTAGCAGCTGTACTGGAACAGCTTGCCTAGAGCCGCAGCTAGTTCGAGAGCACACGTCTTCAGCACTACAGCCAGGATGTTGTCGGTGTAGTGTATGTACCTTTAAGAGAGAACTACTTTTACAGCTCCTGTATACTGTAGTACCAGCAGTGACCACACCTGTATATAAGCCTTGAGCATGCCTCTGTATTGTTAGTCTTTAGACTACCCTCCTCCAGTAAACACCTGTTGATTGTTAATTTACAGCCTCCGTCTAATTATTGGAAAACATCATACTTTAAGAATCACGGATTCAACAGTGGCGATGAGGTCGATTTGAATCTACCTGCAACTCTGCATTTCCTTTCAAGGATTCGCTCCGGGAGGACGGTGGAGGAAAGTCGAGGCCAGAAGCACGGGCGTCGACCACGAGCACCCGCCCAGTCATCCGGCAGAGAGTGAACATCGCAGGGGAGGCTGTTGAGAGCTGGGCTTGGTTCTCCAGCCACGACGATCCAGCAACAGACTGGTAACAGGGACAGCGAAGACCCTTCCCGGACAGCGGCGGCTGGAGCCGACCGACGGCACAGAAAAGGCTGAGCAGCGTCGACGGGGTAAGAGAGAGGGTGAAGCGCACAGGGCGCAGCCGGGGGTTGAAGACAGAGTGGCGTCGACAGAAAACAAAAAGAGAGAGAGGGTAAAGCACAGCCGGGGTTCAGGACCGAGCGGCGGCTACGAGAGAGGCGCACAGGAGAACGCGCAGAGCACAGCCAGGGCTCAAGGGCTGAACAGCGTCCATGGGGAAAGAAAGGAAGCGCGGGAGACGCCATTGAGCCGCGGAGAAGAAGGGAGAGCGCGGGAGATGCCATTTTAGAAGCCGCAGCGGAGAAGAAGGGTGAGCGCGGGAAGAAAGGAAAGCGCGGGAGACGCCATTTTGTGCCAGCGGAGAAGAAGGGAGAGCGCGGGAGACACCATTTTAGACAGTTTAACCACAACCAGGGATGCCGAAGAGTGGCAGTGTCACTGCGTTCGACAATGAAGTCAAAGATTGGGCGACATATGTGGAACGCATTGAGGTGTACTGCAAGGCGAATGAAGTGCCAGACGCTAGGAAAGCACTGGTTTTGTTGAATTCCATGGGTGCAAAAACTTATGGCTTACTGCGAAACCTAATAACCACAGAGAAGCCAGTGGATAAGAATTTCGAAAGCATAGTGGAAATCCTACAGGACCACTTAAACCCCACACCACTGCTGATAGCAGAAAGATTTAAGTTCCACAAAAGGAACCAGCATAAAGACAAAAGTAATGCTGAGTATTTAACGGAACTGCGCAAGCTATCGAAACACTGCCAGTTTGGAATGGGACTAGCAGATACGTTAAGGGACAAGTTTGTGTGTGGGCTTCAAAGTGAAGGAACCCAGAAATGGCTTCTATCAGAAAAGGATCTTACGCTGGACAAGGCTTTCAGCATGGCAGTATCACATGAAGCAGCTGCACGGGGCGCTGCAGAGATACAACGGAGACCGCAAGAACATGGCACCAATGAAATGTCATATGGAGCAGGGAAGTGTTATCGCTGCGGCAGAACAACACATGACCAGAAGGATTGTTGGTTCAAGGACCAAGTGTGCAGACAGTGTGGAAAAGCAGAACACATAGCAAGAGTCTGCAGGTCAGGGAAGAAAACCAGCAGCAAGAAATCTCCACAGGAGAAATACAAAAAGGTACATAAGGTGATGGACAGTAGTTCAGACGAACAGAAAAGTGATACAGACTCCAGAAGCAAGGAGCTGGGTTGTCTGAAACTACATAAGGTAATCAAAATGGAGGATCACCAGACTATCTGGGTCACGCTCAAAATAGACGGAGTCCAAGTGAAAATGGAATTGGACACAGGATCAGCCCTAACAGTCATAAACCGAAGGGACTACAAGCGGCTATTCTCACATATACCCTTGAAAGCGACAGAGATTGTCTTGAAGACGTACACGGGGCAAAAAGTCTACCCCAAAGGAAAAATAAGGGTGAACGTGATGTACAAAGGCCAGGAAATACCCAAAATGGACCTATATGTATTGCCAGATGGAGGACCACCACTACTAGGACGTGAATGGATCCGGAAGATACAATTACATTGGCATTCCATACAGGCACTGAAGGTTGAGACCAAAAAGGATGATGACGTCACACCTGGATGACTGTCAAAAATTCTAACTGACGCAAAAGAAGTGTTCCAGGAGGGACTCGGAACACTAAAAGGCATAACAGTGATGATTAAAATAGAGGAAAATGCAAGCCCAAAGTTTTTAAAGGCCAGACCGGTGCCTTATGCGATCCGACCAGCTGTTGAAGCAGAGCTGGAAGGGTTGGAACGTTCAGGAGTACTGTCCAAAGTGGACTGGAGCGAGTGGGCTACACGCATCGTTCCTGTAATGAAGAAGTCGTTGAGTAATACGCCTGGGGAACCAAAGAAGGTCCGCATCTGTGGGGATTTTAAGGTGACAGTGAACCCAGTCCTTCACACGGTACAATATCCACTTCCACGGATTGAGGATATTTTCGCCTCGCTATCTGGAGGTAAACGCTTCACCAAGATTGATCTGGCCCAGGCGTACCTGCAAATGGAGGTAGAAGAAGCCTCGAAAAAATACCTCACGATCAACACCCATAAAGGTCTCTACCAATACAACCGGCTGGTGTTCGGGGTAGCATCGGCTCCGGCTATTTGGCAAAGGGCAATGGATCAAGTCCTGCAAGGGATTCCAGGGACCCAGTGTTATTTGGGTGACATCCTGGTCACGGGCGAAAATGACAGTGATCACCTCGTCAACCTGGAGAAGGTGCTCACCAGATTAAAGGAATATGGGCTACGAGCTAATCGCCACAAGTGCGAGTTTTTCCAGAAGCAGATCTCGTATTGTGGCCACGTTATTGATGAAGAGGTGTTACATAAGTCCCCTGAAAAGATTGAGGCAGTAGTCAAGGCTCCAGCACCGGAAAATGTGTCAAACTGAGGTCGTTCCTCGGGCTGGTGAACTACTACCATAAGTTCTTACCAAATTTGTCTACAGTATTACACCCACTGAACACCCTACTGCAAACGGGGGTACCATGGAAGTGGAATGACGAATGTAAACGAGCTTTCCAGAAGTGCAAAGAATTGATCACATCAAAAGGGGTGTTGGCCCATTTCAACCCAGCACCATCAATTCGGTTGGCGTGTGATGCATCACGCTATGGTATTGGAACGGTGCTGTCGCACAAATTCCCAGACGGGTTGGAGAGGCCAGTAGCCTTTGCATCTCGGTCACTAACCTCAGCCGAGCGCAACTATGCCCAGATTGACAGGGAGGCCCTCAGCCTAGTATGGGGAGTAAAAAAATTCAACCACTATCTGCATGGGCAGAAGTTCACCTTGCTGACTGACCACCAACCACTTGTCTCTATCCTTAATCCAAAGTAGGGCGTTCCGGTGATGACTGCACAACGGCTACAAAGATGGTCCCTTTTTCTAGGGGCAAACCAATATGAAATAGAGTATAAGGGAACGAAACAGCATGGAAATGCTGATGGGCTATCACGCCAGCCACTGCTAACTGTGGAGGAAGCACCAGCAGTGGACCCTATCGAAATATTTTATTCGTCGATAATTGAACGATTGCCATTAACTAACGCAGATATAGAGAAGGGGACCCGCAATGATCCGACACTGTCTCGGGTATATGATTTGACGGTGAAGGGATGGCCAACACATGGCGACTCACTGTTGCCAGCATTCTCATCCAGAAGAGAACAGCTGTCAGTATGCCAGGGGACAGTGATGTGTGGATCCCGAGTGGTAATTCCACCCAAGTTAAGGGAGAGAGTGCTCAATGAGCTTCACGAAGGCCATCTGGGAGGGGTGAAAATGAAAAGCCTTGCTAGGGCTTATGTGTGGTGGCCGGGGATCAATCAACAAATCGAGGACCTAACAAAGAGCTGCTCAGGATGCCAGAAGGTCCAAAATGCACCACCACATGCCCCACTACACCCATGGGAGTGGCCCTCCTCTCCATGGCAATGGGTGCATATTGATTTTGCTGGTCCATTCATGGACTCAATGTTCTTAATAGCAGTGGATGCGCACTCGAAATGGCCTGAGGTGATCAAAATGTCCTCCACCACTACAGAGAAAATGATTGCAGTCCTACGGACCATATTTGCCAGGAACGGCTTGCCAGAGCAGATTTGCTCTGATAACGGACCACAGTTTGTGTCCGAAGAGTTTCGGAAATTTATGAGAAGGAATGGGGTAAGGCATTATACATCCGCCCCGTATCATCCAGCCACAAATGGATTGGCTGAGAGGTTCGTACAAACCGTTAAAAAGGCGATAAGGGCCATGTGCGATGACGACATTCCACTACAGCATAAGGTGGACAATTTCCTGTTAGCCTACAGAAATGCGACACATGCAGTTACCAACCAGACCCCAGCCATGATTTTCTTTAACTGAAGGTTGAGATCTCGTCTGGATTTGCTCAGACCAAATGTGCGAAGAAATGCTGAGGATAAGCAATTCCAGCACATCAATGAGAAGCCGACAAGGAGCTTCAATGTAGGACAACCAGTCTTGGCCCGTGACTACCAAACAGAGAAATGCACACGGCAGGGGCCACTAATGTACACAGTGGATGTCGGGGAGAACATTGTGAGACGCCATGTCGACCAGATCCTAGCGTCACAGGAACGAGTCAACCCCATGTCACGCGTACCTGGGGATGAACCCAACATACCGGTAGCATCTACCCCAGAAACAGTAGCAGCGGAAACTGATGAACTAACAGACGAAAGGGGGCCAGAATCGCCTCCGCACCAAGAACAAGAACCTCAGGAAAGGCGCTATCCCGACAGGATCAGGAAGCCAACCCAAAGACTGAATCTATAAATGGACTATTTCAGTTTAATGTGCATGTTAAAGTGTTAACTGTTATTTGAATGTTATGGGTACTGTTAATCTAAAAGGGGAGGAATTGTAGTGTATGTACCTTTAAGAGAGAACTACTTTTACAGCTCCTGTATACTGTAGTACCGGCAGTGACCACACCTGTATATAAGCCTTGAGCATGCCTCTGTACTGTTAGTCTTTAGACTACCCTCCTCCAGTAAACAGCTGTTGATTGTTAATTTACAGCCTCCGTCTAGTTATTGGGAAACATCATACTTTAAGAATCACGGATTCAACAGTCGGGGCCCATAACCTTTGCTCCATCCAGTGTTAAGTGCTTCTAACTGAGGAAAGATAGAAACAAATCATTCTGAAAAGCCTCTGTGCGTCTGATAGTTTCAGGCTGGACAGTTAAATGGACAAGAGGCGCAGGAGTAATTCTGTTCTATCAATCCTTTGAGCCAGAGATACGGGGAAACTGAAATGGGGTGAAGAAAATAAATGGTTGGGCAGAATTAACCCTTACCTGTCCAAGCCAAAATAAGAAAATAATGAAATCTAATCTAGTTCCAAACTGTCTTTTCTGAATTATGTACATTTGTTATAAATGTGGTGGTGTATGTGTGTATATATTATATAAATATCATTACGATTTGTTATGTATAATATAACATGTAATATGGTAAAATACTTTTCAGTGAATTCAGAATTTACAATATCTTCATCGAAACCTCAATCCCCTCTTCTTACATTGACAGTAAAATCATCATTAAACACTGAAGAACCTGTTATTAACTGAAACAAGCACTTACTCACCTACTCAAAAAACCTTATACAACAACATGATATTTTCTCGAAGTTGTAATTCCTTAACAGCTCCTTCTCCCCCACCCACATAAATCACAGAGAAATCTCAACTACCTGTACTGAATGTTCACATCATAGCTGTGATCTCCAAAGTGCACCATAATGACCTCTTAAATAAAAGCCTGATCTGTGAGTGGCACAGTAATCAAAAAAGTCAGCATCTGGTTGATCTGCCAATGCCATGGCTTCATTTAATTGACTTGAAGTCATTCACTACTACAGATCATATTTGGCATAATTCTCAGCACGATTTCTGCTCCCTGCCATAATTAACAGGAGTTCTCTGTTTGCTCTGTTTGCCCAAACCAGGTAGGAATATAGCTTTACTTCTAAATGCTCAGTTCTATCCTTACTATTTCTGACAGCGAAGTTATAATTAGTGAAATACTAGAAAAAGAAACAAGCTCATGCAAATTTCTGAACAGATGCGTTAGTTACAGAGGTGCAAAAGCATCATGAGCAGCTGGACAAGGAAGGGAAAGATGCACTTAGGGATCCGTCTGCGAGGCTTGGTCCAAAGTACTGCTAGGAAGCTTGGGAAACCAGTAAAGGAGGTCTGGTCTAAGGAAGCTGCTGCAGTGATGTGGGCAGTAAACCTGAAACACAAAAAACATCAGGGATAATCCCAATTCAGGGAAACCTTTGGATGGGATGCTCTCCACAAAGGCCGTCATCGGAGGAAGAAATTCAATACAAGGTCATGGGGATCGGATGTTTGATCAATGAAAAAAGAATTGGAAAAATCCGAGTCAAGTGAATTTCAAATGAGGAGGCGAGTGTGGAAAAACCCTAGTCTGGTTGACGTAACTTATGGAAACAATAGGGAGGAGGAAAGACATGGACTAATGAAGCTGTGAACGTAGAGGAAGAGATAGTGAAGATACTTCTCTTCTTAGGCAGCCCCTCGGAACCGATGATGACTTAGCATTGTATAGGATTAGCATAAAATGGGAAGGATTTTAGCATGTCGAGTGTTTAACATTTATCTTTGCTCAGGCTTCAGTGGCAGAAATTCCACAGCCAACGACTAATCCTCCTAACCAAGGTCAGTAATTTACCAGTCAACACATGACCATGAGTGATCAAGCACAAATTCATCACTGGAGAAAATAAATGTATCCATGGGCCTCATTTCCGAGGTCCCCGGCACAAACTCCATTCCCTAGCTACCATCTCCATCCCTCTCCCTAGCATCTGTTTGAGGCTGAACCAGACTGTTCACAACCTTGATGTCATTTCTGACCCCAAGATGAGCTTCTGATTGTATTGACTTGTATTTGTGGGTTCAATGACGAGACATTTATGAAAGAGAATGGCCTAGAAATTGGGTTTTGGCGCAGCGACGGCTTTAGCGCCGGAAGTTAGTGCCGGAGCTAAGTCGCGCTGGGCGGGCCAAAAATTCACTACTTCTGCACCCAAACAGCTGCCGGCGCTGCTGAAAGCTGTTAGCGCCTGAAAACTGGTGCTATGCGCTGAATTTCGGCGCTATTCCGGCGCTGCGGCGCCCGCTGCGGTGCGGCAGGTTCGGGAAGTGCAGGCCTCCTCCTTCCCTTAAGGAGGAGCTGCCTGCACCCGGCCGCGGCCCGCGATAATCTTTTTAAAAATGAGCCCGGCACCTCGGACAAGTGCCGGGCTTGCTTCTGTTCCGGGGGGGGGGGGGAAGTCCGGGGAGGGAGCTGCGGCCAGGCGGGCGGCGGGAAAGCGGCCGGCCGCCGCGGGGCCTTTAATGCGCCGGCGCAACGTTCTGTAAGGCACCTCTGCCAGAACGTTGCTTGCGGCTGCCACGGGCGAGGCGGCCGCAACTCAATTTCCGAGTTCGGGCGGGTTACCATGGCAACCGGGACGCTGCGCACACCGATGACGTCATCGGTGCCGGTGCAGCGCTACCGGCCTAACGCCGATTTAGGGCCCCTGTCAATTTCAAAACTGGCCATAACTTCGCCGCTAGGCCCTCTAGCGCCTCAAAAGCGGCGCTAAGGCCAGTGAATTTCTAGGCCAATGTCTTTTAATCTAAAGTCTTGTTCAACTCTTTTTAACAGCATTACAGGAGACACTATGCTAGTGATCCATCTAAAAGTGAAACTAAAACTAAACTGCTTGTCCCTCACATGCCCTCTGCTGGTCAGGCATAAGTAATCAATCAGGCAACTATGCTGATAAGGCATCATAATCAAACAGGCAAATACCATCACTATTTGCTGATATCGTTACATCTCCCTTTCTTAAAACAAAAGTATTTTACTTTTAACTAACAACATGTTTTCTTTGTATTAATCTGCATTTTAACTGTAACACTTAATGAACTTACATTAACATTATCATTATCAAGGTTTTTTAACCTTGCTTTGTGTGTTCACATGAAATATGTAAATACACTAGAACTTGAAGAAAGAATAAGATAACATTACTTCCTTCTATAACAATAGTCCTTAAATTTGCTCAATGAGTCTCTCAGGAGGCTTCACGTGTCTTGAGGATTTTCTGATTGGTAGTCCTTGAATCTGAGTTGTTGCCTCAGATGATGGTTTCTCAGCTGTGTGATCAGGTTGTTCAACAGTATCAGTCTTTTGACCTGCTGTGGCTGGTCCCATGAGAAGATCCTGACGATTTCTTCTCAGAACAGCACCCTCATCTGTCTGAATGGTGTATGATCTTGGTTGGACTTCACTCAGGACCGTTTCCTTCTGAGTCCATATGTTTGTTTTGTCTTTGAACCTCACTTGGTCACCAGTGTGGAGTTCAGGTAGGTTTTGTGTTCCTCTGTCATAGTAATACTTTTGCTTTTCTTTCAATCACTTCTGACACCATGTATTGAATTGTATTTGTAGGTTCAATGATGAGACATTTATGAAAGAGAATGTCTTTTAATCTAAAGTCTTGTTCAACTCTTTTTAACAGCATTACAGGAGACACCATGCTAGTGATCCATCTAAAAGCGAAACTAAAACTAAACTGCTTGTCTCTGTCACATGCCCTCTGCTGGCCAGGCATAAGTAATCAATCAGGCAACTATGCTGGTAAGGCATCATAATCAAACAGGCAAATACCATCACTATTTGCTGATATCATTACACTGATCACATATCTGCGCCATCACTAAGACCGCCTATTTCCACCTCCATAACACTGTCCAACTCCGCTCCTGCCTCAGCTCATCTGCTGTTGAAACCCTAATCCATGCCTTTGTTACCTCTAGACTTGACTATTCTAACGCACCCCCGGCCGGTCTCCCATGTTCTACCCTCCGTAAACTTGAAGACATCCAAAAGTTTATTGCCCGTGTCCTAACTCACAACAAGTGCTGTTCACCCATCACCCCTGTGCTCGCTGACCTACATTGGCTCATGTTTGAGCAACACCTCGATTAAATTCTTATCCTTGTTTTCAAATCCCTTCATGGCCTCGCTCCTCCCTATCTCTGTAAATGCCTCCAGCCTGACAACCCTCCGAGATATCTGCGCTCCCCAAATCTGGCCTCTTGAGTGTAAGGGGTTCTTAGAGATCGCAAAGGTTTCTCTCTCTAGAGGCCTCTCTCTCTTGCACAGTAAAACCTTGAGTGGTTCGACCCACTCCCCCTTAGATTCTATACACTGGACTTTGAGGCAGGAACTACAATGCAGAGAAAACTCTATAGACCAAGTTTAATGAAAACGAAATGAAACTTTATTGCATAAAGGAACAAATCAAACTGCAAGCCAATAAGGTACATGGGAGGGAAAAACAAATCATAATACAGTACTGGCTAAGATATATACAGGCATATTATACTTTACAAAGGTCATCATGAAATGGGGAACCACACGGAACATCGAGGGACAACAACTCATTGTTAAAATTACCCCTTAAATGCCCACCACCTAAGCCTATCTAGATCAGATTATGAGGGGCCAGAAACATGCTCACCAATCCAGTTGGAAAGTATAGAGTTTTGAAAAAGGTCTGCGTTTTGATCCTTTCAGGCATCCTGTCTCCACGTGGTCAGTGCTGCGGGCTGCGACTCTCTCTCTTCTTCCTCGAGGTGAAGGTCACGGGCAGGCTGGATGCTGGCGGGCCTGGATGGCGGCGTGGATGGAGACCACCTATTTGATCATGGTCAAATAGGTTTCTTCGCAGAGCCCAGCTGGTTTACCATTTTCAGATAGGTTTCTTCTGAAGGGCTGCTGTCCTTCGTCTCGTCAATGGCCCGGGGTTTGTTGATGATGTCCCGATGGTTGCCCTGGGGCGGGACGCAGACTCGAATCACCTTTTTGGCTGGTCTCCGGATCGACGTTCCTCCACGGCTCTCGAAAGAGCAAGCTAGCTCAAAAGCTATCAGCTACATGCTCCAGGCTGGAAAAGCTGCAAAAGCTCAAAGCTACCGAAGGCTACCCCGGGACTCCAGTTATACTTCTCAAAAGAGGCCTTTATCTCCCGCCAAATCAAGGTTAGCCTTTGTTTAACTTTTATGTTTTAAACTGCTTTGGGATGGCCGGTAACGGCCATCTCTGGTCTGGAATGACCCTGTATTGTTTTTAATGTCCTTCTGATGTCTTAAACGGTTCTTGATGTTCCCCCTATGAATATGAAACTGTTTTCCTTTGTCTGGGTAAACATCTAGATGACCTTTATCTACAGGCCGTTCTGACTGGATCTGCATCCAATCCATATGTATGTGGTTCTGTCTGGTTTTGTTTTCTCCGAAACGGCCTTCCAGAACTTACTCTGGGCTGAATCCACAAAGGCTGTCTGGGGACTGCAGGAACCATTTTAAAGTGTCCCAAAAAGCTGTCACGGGGTCTGGTGGCCATTTAGTATGCCCCTTTTTCTGGGCTTCTTTTAAAACAGTCTTTAAAATTAAGGCCTCTTCTGCCAATAGACCCTTATCGGACAATGTTCAATTTTGCGAATCTTACAGTCCCCCTGATGATACTATAACTTGCTTGAAGTATCATAATTCTGGGTGAGCAAAATTTTCTGACTCTCCATAATCAAACCATCCCCTGCATTTACCTATCTACGACCCCACGACACATGCATTTCCCATTTCAGAAAATCCACAGTGTACATTAAGCATCTATAGATGGCAAGACATTGGAATTAAAATCTGACACACACATTTCCAGGCGTGGAGGGGGGCGAAATACCCCTACACCACTTGATTCATATATATTCTCTTTTAATAATAGCAACACATATAATAAAACTTCAATAAAAATACCATAAAGAAAGAAAAATACACACAAAATCATACATGAATACTATCAAAAATAGAGGAGGGAGGGAAACTTTAACTTTATACATAGCAGCAAAACTAAACGGGTGTCTCCTCTTCTACCCACACATAATGCTCTCTCCATTCTCCTCTGTTCTCATACTTCTGGACACGCTTGTCCCTCTTACAATGTACAAACAGTAAATAAATCACGATAAAGACCTGACACACTACAAGGATGTGGGAGGCTATCCTAATCCAAGAAGGGACTTCTATATTAGTGAACAGGTCCCACCACTGTGGGGTCACTATATCCAATATGTCTGCCCCTATTTCTAACGTCTTCTGTTTCAGCGTGTTAAAATGTTTCTGTGAAACAGCAACGGCTTTTGGTGTCTTGGTGAGGTGTTCAGGGAGAGGGGGAATGATATACCCAAAATGTGCAACGAATCGTTGCAGATCGGTGAAATTTTCTTTAAGAGTGATGTGAACAGTGGAAGGTTCAGCAATGGGGACAATTCGCTCTTGGGCCACTTGAACTTCTGCCTTGGGTTTGAAGCAGAAACTGCTGTCACTGACCGGACACCAGCCATGCTGTCCATGTTGGTAGTGGGGTGCTGCAGTGGTGACACAGTATGTCCCACCTCCTAAAAATGCCACCTGCGGGGGCACATGGCCTTGTGCCATTGCCTCCATGGTGCAATTTATAGGCTTCGCGCCAGCAGTTCTGAACCCGCACTGTGGTTTCGAATAGGCATTCAAGTGCTGGGGACACAGGATGATGTGTGCTCCCCGGCTCCGGCACCCCGAGAGGTCGGTACCCGTCATTGCATGCTCCCATCGAATGACGTACGGTGGGGCTGCTGTGTAGCGAATGTGTGCACCCCCTTGAATGACTCCAATGTTCTCCACCCTGTATACCGGGGCAGGTTTAGCTGTTTTTCCCATTACCGGTATTCTTACCACTATACCCATAATGGTATGATTAGACCTCCCACAGCCCACTGGGACTGGGTAGGCCTCTAAAGCTAGTCTGAGCTGGCACGGACTCAATGCGTTCTCAAAAGGGTGGAGGGCTGTGAGTTGCTTATTGCTGATCCAGGAGGGGACCAAACCTTGTTTTAAATCCTCCAGATTACTGCAGCCCTCGCCCAGTAACCACACCCCGTACAGCACGCACGCTTCATTCTGCGCAGCCTGATCTGACGCATTCCGACCCTCCCTGATGAGAGCATTTACCGTTTTAGCGTGTTTCTCCAGCTCAGCTATAATTTCTTTTAAGTGTAGTGTCATGGTCTGGTCCTCATGTAACTCAGAACCCACTACCTTATTCTCATCCGTCAGTATCTTTCTTAACCGCCCTTTTAAATCATTAATCTGGGTCTGCAGCTCCACGTCACCCAGAGTGTTGATGACGGAAGTCCCTGTGTTAAAGGCTGTAAAAATATCATTTACTGTACCCCTTCTTTGTCACCCTACCCTGTCCAAGACCTCATGTGGTGTGGTGTGCAGTCCGGCTCTTTCAACATCGGCAAAGTCGAACTCGTAAAACTGTCTCAACATGTTTGTTAACAGGACCTGGTAAAATTGCTCCGTTTTCTTGGGGCACCACTCTGGGAATCGCACCTCGGTGAGGTTTAAAATCACCGAGGCCACCCCTTGGTACAGCACCGGTCCTGTGGGCACTAATAACAATCCATTCCCGGGTCCCTTGTTAGTGGTGGGGCACCCTTCCTTGCGGGCTTTGGCTACCAGAATCATGGGCAGGGGCTTGCGGGGGCGGGTGATGTGCTCAGTGGCATTCACCGGGATCTGAAAGTATGGGACTCCGCACGCCCGTGTGCTGACGTCCCACATCATTCCTTTCCCAGCATCCTGCCACTGTCTTTGGAAAAAGATGGAGACGCCTGTGGGGCAGACACGTTCTGAACCCCACATACAGATGTAAATTCCCTCATCTGGTTCCCACCATTTGTCCCAACAGACACTCAACCCCCCATGAGTCCCCGTAATAGTCCGATGGGTATTGTTACCCAGTCTCTCCCACTCGACCGTGGAGTTCTTCATGGTCTTACTCAGCTTCCGCAGCCACCACCATCGGTCCAAAGGAACATGTCCAGTGCAGACCAAACAAATCTTCTTCCCGACGGTAACGCTGACTCTGGGTGCGATGATCCTCACCCTGGGACACATTAGAGAAGTCTCGCTGTATGCGAATCCCGACTGACTGGAGTATTCCGTAGAGTTCGACCCCAGCCATCCTGGCCACCTCCCTTCGTGGAAGTAGGTGGCTGTCTCCTCAACGTCACGCGCGCCTGACCTATCTGTCGCGATGGGGGCTGTGTCCCCAGAACATCCATACACTATGGAGTCCTTGGTGTAGCCCCGATAGGCCCAGCTACACCCGATCACCGCGAGCGTGATGAGAATCTTTTCCATGGTCCCTTTTGTTCCTGCAACATATTAAACGATACAGCCAGGCTCCCGAGAGATTCTGGCCTAGGTGAAGGCATCATCGGGTCTTTCGACCCCGATCCCAAACAAACACACATGCTGGGCAGATTCCAAACTACTACTTATACATACTATCGCCTTAAAATCACACACCTTAAACTTAAACCTAAAATTAGACTAAACTTATGTACAGCGCCGCCCATCCCCGGGCGGCTTGCCCAATCCCTGTTTGGACTGCAACTCACCGCTCCCTGTGGCGGGGCTGCACTGACCTGTAACTTGGGTCCCCCGCAGCCTTTTGCTGCCAATTGGGGACTGCGTTTTTCCAGGTGTATCCCAAGTCAGTGTCTGCTGACGTAGGGGAAATCTGGCCAGGTTTTCCTTGGCTGAGGCGTCCGAGACGACCTGCGAAGGGGTGTCTTGGGCAAGGCTCCCTTAGCGAGTGGACCTGTGGTAGGACTTTAGCCCTCACAGCCTGTGGCTCCACCACGACTGCCGGCTTCGGCTCCCTTCGCTCAGACTCCGCCCCTTTGGGATTTGGGTCTGTGGCAGATGACTTCTCCCTACCTGTCCCTACAGGTGCAGAATCTCCGCCCCCAAGTTCAACCTCCCCTAGGTTTGAGCCGAGGGCGGGACCTCCGTCCTCCGACTCCACCTCCTCCAGAATCGTGTCGGAGGCGGGGCCTGGCTGTTCGGGCTCCCCCCCGATGGCGTTTGGATCAGGGGGAGGGCCCTGGTCTTCGGGCTCTTCCCCGTCCGAGTCCCAGGCCAATGGGGAAACCTCCCAGGTGGGCGGGATAGCTTCTCCCCTCAAGCAGGCTGCGGTTCCAGCCTGTGTGGTCTGCGACTCATCGCGCGCCTGAGGCTGAGGATTTTTACCCTCAGACCTGGCTTCAGTTGTTGGCTCTTTTGCACCCGGCTTAAACAGTTTGCACTGATTGATGTGAAACCATTTAGTGTGTCGGGGCAATTTCACTGCGTAAACCATGGGGCTGGCTTTGTCTACAATACTGTAGGGCCCCATGTACAGTGGTTCTAAACTCCCCACTCGGGCATAGTTTCTCACCATGACTTGGTCTCCAATTTCCCACTCCTGTGTCTTACGGGGCTCGAGCAGCAACCGGTTGCCCTGATGCTGCTTTCCCATGTTCCCAGCCGTTTGCCCATAAATCTGTTTCAGGCGCTCAAAAAGGGTCCGGGCAAACTTGTCCCGATTTACCTCTCGGAGCTGACGTTCAGTGAGCACCGGGGCTAGTACATGGGTGGGGGTTCGCATGACTCTCCCAGTCATTAATTCGTGTGGGGAGTACCCCGTACTTTTAGACTGGCTAGCCCGGATCCCCATGAGGACTAAAGGCAGGACCTCCGCCCATTTCTGGGGCAAGTCCATCGTCTCTTTCCTCAGTTTTTCTTTGAGGGTGCGGTTCATGCGTTCCACAATCCCAGATGACTGCGGATTGTGGGCCACGTGCCACTTCCCTTCAATGCCTAAGAGCATGAGGGTGTTCTGCATCACTTGGCCGGTGAAATGACTCCCTTGATCGGACTCCATGAATCGTGGTAGTCCCCACCGCGAGAACACTTCCCGGACCAAGAGCCTGGCAGTACTAAGTGCCGTGGCTGTTTTGCATGGGAAGGCTTCTACCCATTTGGTGAACACATCCACCAGGACAAGGCAATACTTATAGCCTCCCTGGGCAGTGGGCAGGGGCCCAATGTAGTCGACCTGTATCGACTGCCATGGTCCCTCTACTCTCCTGATGTGTCCCATGGGCACCTTCCTTTTCTGGGGGTCTGGGTTGTTTGCAGCGCACACAAGACAATTAGCACAGAAATCGTGGACATCGTCCCGAAGTCCCGGCCACCATCCCGCCTGTTCTACCCGTTGCCAGGTGACCTCAGGCCCGGGGTGTCCCGCTCCTGGACCCTCATGGGCCAGTTGAAGGAATTCTCTCTGGCGCTGCTGCGGCACAACCCACTGTTCCCCTCGGATCAGCATGCCTTCCTTGATGGAGAGGGCTGCTGTACCGTACCGACCTTCTACTTCCTTGCCCTCATTGATGGCCTTGAGGACTGTTTTTAGGGCGGGATCTAGGGTTTGGACGGTCTTGAGGTCTGGGGGCAGTGTTACCCCTGTGGTCCCCTGATTCCCATCCCTGCCTTGGATTACTGCCACGCGTTTGGACCCATAGGGATCCCAGAAAATGCCGGTGCGGGCACCTTCCCTGGCTAGCATATCCGCTTGCTGGTTACCCTGGTTGCGGGGTTCCGTGGAGGAATGGGCCTTCACCTTGTGGATAAAGACTTCCCCTTCCTCCCCCACTGCGGCCAGGATCTTTTCTAACAGGGGCTTTACGGTCAAGGGTCGCCCGTCTGCAGACGTATATCCGCGGCGGGACCAGATGGCCAGGTATTCCGTACATGAATTGCATGTGAACATGCTGTCCGAGCAAATCATGTATGGGGTGGGGAAGATCTCGGGGTGTGTAATGACATACACTACCGTGGACAGTTCAGCCTGCTGGGCGCTCATAGCGCTGGGGAGCTTAATCGCCAGGGCAATGTCTGCCGCGGGGTCATAAACTCCACACCCTGTGAGTCGTTCGCCAGCAGATACCGTGCTGGAACTGTCTACGTAGATCTCGCGGCCCGTGGGATGTATCCCGGCCCGTAAACCTACGTTCACCTCCCATACCCCTTCTACAGAACACCGATGGGCTGTTCCAGGGTATACCATGTTGGCCGCGAGCTTGGGCTCGCAGAGACCCTTCACCTTCAGATCCATCTGTGAAAGGAGGAGGGTCCAGCGCGCAATGCGGGCACTGTTTACTGTCCCATCCTTAATCCTTCCATCCAGAAGCATCCGGGTGGGTGTGTGATGGGTGAGGAGAGTGATGGGAGAGGTGCCTGTGAAGATCAGCGACCTTTGCACAGCACAATGTGTGGCCAAAAGATGCCGCTCGCAATTGGAAAAACTCCTTTCCACATCTGTGAGCACTCTGGAGGAGTAAACCACCGGCCTTAGCTTGCTGTGTCGCTCTTGAAGCAGTACAGCGCTTAAGCTATCCCCGCTAGCCGCTACCTCCAGGAAGAACTCCTCCCCCCCATCTATGGCCCCCAGAGCTGGCGTGGTCTGCAAGTCCCCCTTGAGTTTTTCAAATGCTGCCTGGCAACCCTCATCCCAGGACCACTCCACTCCCTTGTGTAGGAGTCGGAGCAGCGGGGCTGCTGTGGCTGCATAATCCTCAATGAAGTCTCTGCAGTACCCGGTCAGTCCCAGAAAGGACCTCACACCCGTTACGGTGGTGGGGATCGGTAGATCTTGCACCGATTCCCGTCTAGCCTTGTCTATGGCTCTCTCTCCAGCGCGGATGGTCAGACCCAGGAATTTTACCTCCTGCTGGCTGATCCGTGCCTTCTTTGGGTTTACCTTGAAACCCTTTCTGCCTAACAGCTCCAATAGCTTGGCCAATAGTGGGCCGTGCTCCTCTCTGGAATCTGTGAACAGGAGCAGGTCGTCCACATGCTGCACTAGCTGATTGGGCTGGCTGAACTCCTTTAAGCTCCCTGCCATGCATTGATGGAAAATGCTGGGGCTGTTATGGAAACCCTGTGACAAGCAGTTCCAGGTGTACTGTTGCCCTTTAAAAGTAAAGGCAAACTTGTACTGATCCTGCCTCCTTAAAGGGATGGACCAAAACCCATTGGAAATATCCAGCACCGTGAACGGGTCGCGGATGTTGGGATACTCCCTATCAGGTCGGCAACTGCTGCTACCGTCAGCGCGCAGGCTGGGATGTTGCTATTGAGGACTCTGTAGTCCACCGTGGCTCTCCAAGAATTGTCCGGCTTCTTCACCAGCCACAAAGGAGAGTTTACATGGGTGACTATCGGTCTCAACACACCCTGCTGCACCAGTGAAGACATTGCTGTCTCCATGTCGGGCTCCGCTTCCCTGGGGAAGTTGTACTGTTTTTGGGGTCGGGCCATGGGGTCCCCGTCTACTCTGACCTCAAACCCGGTGACCCTCCCGCAATCATGTTTGTGAGTGGCAAACGTAGTCAGGTGGTCTGACATGAATGTCTGCAAATCTTGTGGGACACTGGCGACCATGAGCTCGAGGTCGTAGCCCTCTTTTGGCTTCACGGTACACAGGGTCCCCCTTTCTCCCTTCCCTGGGATGATGACTACCTCGCCCTTCTTACCCTTACCTGCTCCCCAGAGACAATGATTTCTTAGATCCACGAGGATCCCGTGTTCTGCTAAGAAATCGGACCCAAGGATCCCTTTTCCACCCCCCACCTCCCACTTCATCAGTATACACTTCCACTTGGTGTGGAGTGGTCCTAAACGAATGGAGAGGGGGATGGAAAATGCACCAGCCTGTTCTTTGCCTGTGAAGCCCGACAGAATATATGGGACCCCGGTGGACAGAGGTGAGGTGGTAGGGTTGTCTGTGTGAATCACGGTGCACGATGCCCCCATATCCAACAGATAGGTTCCCTTTTCCTGCTCTACCTCCATCTCCACGAGGGGTCGCCTCCATACATCATATCGCAGCGCACACAGGTAAACGGGCTGCGCTGGCTCAAGTCATTGGGGTGAAACGGTCGGGTTTGTGAGAACGACAGGACCGGTGGTGGCTGCTACCCTCCCCTGTGAGATCATAAGAGACCGCATTGTCTCTAAAATTGACTTTATTGCAGCGGGATCCATAGCTGCACCGGTTCCCTTTTCTGGGACAGGGGCTGCGGTTGGGACCTGGACTCGTGCTGGGGCGGCGGTCTGGGCTTGGGCTTGGGCTGCGGGAGATTTTCCCTTATTTTCCTTCCACGGATTTTTACAGTCCTTGCGCCAATGTCCATCCTTCCCACACCCGTAGCAATTGAGCTTGGCTTGGGTAGGGCAATTCCCTTCCTGATACCACTCCTTTTTACTTGGGGCTGCGGGTTCTGCCTCATGCACTTTCCCCTTAGAGGGAGGTGTCTCCTGACTCCTACAATTCTTGTATGCAATGGTGAGCTGTCGGAGCACCGTCTCCTCCTTGACACCGGGACCTTGGGGGTCAAACCAAGATTTGGCTTGGGCCTTTATCTGCGGCAGGCTGTTGGCAACCAGACAACGGAGCCAATGAACCCGCTGAACATCGTTCATTGCAGCCCGTTCGGGCATGCCCGGACAGCTGCGCCGATACACTGGCCACAGCCTTTCTGCGAAAACCCGTGGGGATTCTCCAGTTAGCTGCACAGTCTCTTCCACACGGAGGAACGGATCACCTTTGTCCACTCCCAGAACTTCCAGGACCTCATCCCTGAGTTCCACATACCCTTTCTGTCCCCTCTTGCTCCCTGCTGAGAGGCACTGAAGGATTGTGCTATCCAGGGAGAATAGTAACATCTTCGCCTGCTCAAGATCATCACAATCATTGATGCTGGCTGTCTCCTCTATCTCCCTGAAATGGACTGAGGGATCTCCCTTCTTGGTGAGTTTTGGGAGGAGGCTCACCATCGCCCTGAGTTGTTGGGCACCGTGGGGCAGCACGATCTGGTTCATGTGGGGTCCGTCCGCGCCATTGGTGGCGGTGGGATCATACCTCTGGTGCCGAGTGGGACACATTGGTGCCGGCTCCGGCTGTACTACCAGGGGTTGTTCCTCCTCCTGTTCCACCTCGGCTTCCTTTTCTTCCACCACACCCCCTTCAGGCCAAACCTCACTATAGCTCGGCGATGCTGAGGGCTCAGTGGCTGGTGCCACAACTACTTTGCATGGAATCGGGTTTTTGGATTCCTTCAAAAAGCCTAGGTGACTTGCTTTTGGGCTTACGAGGCATACCATGCCTTTTGCCTTAACCAAGGCCACTCTTAGGTCTTCTATCGTCTTTTGGCAGGGGCCATGGTCTGCGCTCTCAAACCCGTGCTCGAGGGCCAGCTTGTAAGTTGCCTTAACCTCTACTACTCTCTCCTCCTGCGCTCTTAGCTGTTGTGCGAGGCGGGCGTTTTTCTCCCGTATCCTCGTTTCATGAATCTTTGCCTCAGTAACCTGGCATTCCAGGTACTCTATTCTAGCCTGATGTTGGCTGGCTACAACTTGGCATTCCTGATTCAGCGCGTGAAGCGCTGTGATGAGTTTTTCCCCACCCATGGCTTTTTCCTCTATCTCTGTATCTTGGGTTTTGAACCTGGCTGCCTGCGCTGCAATGACCCTGTCCAAAATCTGGACTTGTCTTTTGTCGCACATCAGCCACACTGCCTTCTCGACTGACTTCTTATGTTCTTTGCTCTCTGTCCACCTGATGGCTGCGTCTACCGGACGCCCATCCCGTAAGAGATCAGAAATCCACTGTTTAGTGAGATTTACATTTCCAAAGACATAATCCGCTATCCTCCAATTTTACTAGTGCTCCTTGATGCCACCTTGAAGAAGGAACTATATTCTGCAGCCCCTGTATACTGCAGTACCAGTAGTGACCACCCCTGTATATAAGCCTGTGTAGTAACTTTGTATAGTAGTTCCAGTTTTGTCTCCATTCAGTAAACACCTGTTATAACCAACTTCTGCAGTCCGTGTCTCAATTACACACGGACGTTACACTTGCGACGAACAGATCCGAACTTACCTACAGTTCTGCACCACCTCACAGGGATCCATCCCTGAAGCGAAGTTGTTAGAGGTTGAGGCCAGAAGGAAGAAATCGAAAAAGATCTCTGATTCATCGAATTCGAAGATTTGTAGGAGAGGCTGTCGAGAGCTGGGCTTCGTTATCCAGTCTATGGTGTTCCAGCTAATCAGGCTGGTGGCAGGTAGTACACTGATCCTTCCTGGGCTGCGGCGGGCTCGAGCTCGATCGGGTGGCTTTTCAATGGGGCCGAGCAGTGTTGTCGTGAAGAGGAGAGAGAGAGAGAGGGTGGAGAACACAGGGCGCGGCCGGTGCTATGAAGCCGGGCAGCGTACAGACCCGAGAAGAGGGAGGAAAGTGTCCCATAGGGTCTGCTCTGACGACGGGAACAGTAATTAAAATAAAAGAAATTAGAAGCGCAGAAAGCCACGAGGAGCTGCAGTTTGCCACGGGGACCGCGGAGAGCGGCGTTGGCAGCAGCGCGGGGGGGAAGTGCGCGAAGACCATAGGGCGTCGCCAGCAAGGCATAAAAACACCAGCAACAGCGCTAGCAGCAGCGAAAAAGACAGAAAGCGCGGGAGGCGCCATCTTAATCCAGCGGGGAAGAAGGCAAAGCGCGGGAGGCACCATTTTGTTCAATCGGGGAAGAAGGCAAAGCACGGGAGGCGCCATCTTAGATCTCCAAGATGCCGAAGACTGGCAATATCACTGCCTTTGATAATGCAATAGAAGACTGGACCACGTATGTGGAAAGAGTCAAAGTATATTGCAAGGCAAATGAAGTAGCCGATGAGAAAAAGGCATCGGTACTACTAAACTTAATGGGCGCAAGAACGTACGGCCTATTGTGGAAACTGATCACTCCAGTCAAACCGATGGCAAAGAATTTTAACAAAATTGTTGATATCCTACAGGAACACCTAAATCCTACACCGCTGCTGATAGCAGAAAGATTTAAATTCCACAAGAGAAATCAGCATAAAGATGAGAGCAATGCTGATTACCTTACGGAACTACGCAAGCTATCAAAGCACTGCCAGTTCGGAGCAGGACTGGCAGATACCCTATGGGACAAATTTGTCTGTGGACTCCTGAGTGAAGGAACCCAGAAGAGGTTACTCTCAGAGAAAGAGCTGACGCTAGATAAGGCTTTCAGCGTGGCAGTATCGTACGAAGCAGCAGCAAGGGGAGCTACGGAAATACAGCAAAAGCCACAGGAATACGGCACCCACGAAATGACATGGGGATTTGAAAAATGTTATCGCTGCGGCAGAACAACCCATGACCAGAAGGACTGCTGGTCCAAGGACAAAACATGCAGGCAATGCGGAAGGATGGGACACATTGCACGAGTTTGCAGGTCCGGGAAGAAGACTAACGACAACAAAAAGACTACTAAGGAAAAGTACAGGAAAGTTCAAAAGATGACGGACAGTAGTTCCGAAGACCAGAAGAGCGATAGTGAATCCGGGAACAAGAGACTAAGCTGTCTCAAACTACACAACGTAATCACAAAAGAGGATCACCGAACCATTTGGGTCACCCTCACGATAGCAGGGTCCCAAGTCAAAATGGAATTGGATACAGGATCAGCCCTGACCGTCATGAATCGACGAGACTACGAGCGGCTATTCTCACACATACCCTTGAAAGACACATCCATTGTCTTGAAGACATATACGGGGCAGAAAGTATACCCCAGAGGGAAAATAAGGGTGCCTGTCGAATACAACGGCAAGGAAATACAGAAATTGTATCTGTGCATACTGCAAGATGGTGGACCACCGTTACTGGGATGTGAATGGATCAGAAAGATAAGTTTAGACTGGCACTCCATTCAGGCACTGATGGTGGCTGGTAAAAAGGATGACGACGTCACACCTGGTCGATTGTCAAAAATCTTGGCTAACGCTAAAGAGGTATTTCAACAAGAACTGGGAACTCTTAAAGGCATAACCGCCTCGATAAAAATAGAAGAGAATGCAATTCCCAAGTTTTTCAAAGCAAGCCCGGTACCGTATGCAATTCGTACAGCCATCGAGGCAGAGCTGGAGAATCTGGAGAATGCAGGCATGTTAACTAAGGTAGACTGGAGCGAGTGGGCGACACCCATCATTCCTGTCATGAAGAAAACGTTAAACAATAAGTCTGAGGAGCCAAGGAAGGTTCGCATCTGTGGGGACTTCAAGGTGACTGTGAACCCAGTCCTTCACACAGTACAGTATCCTCTTCTGAGGATAGAAGATATTTTCGCCTCACTATCTGGAGGGAAACGTTTTACAAAAATTGACCTAGAGCAAGCATATTTGCAGATGGAGGTTGAAGAATCCTCTAGGAAATATCTCACGATAAACACTCACAAAGGTCTTTACCAGTATAATCGACTGCTATTCGGAGTTGCATCAGCTCTGGCTATATGGCAAAGAGCAATGGAACAAGTCCTGCAAGGGATTCCGGGGACTCAGTGTTACTTGGACGACATCCTAGTGACGGGTGAAAATGACAGTGAACACCTTGCCAACCCAGAGCAGGTGCTCACTAGACAAAGGAACATGGGCTACGAGCCAATCGCCCCAAGTGCAAGTTTTTTAAGAAACAAATATCGTATTGTGGCCACGTGATTGATGAAGAGGGGTTACATAAGTCCCCTGACAAAATTGAAGCGGTAGTTAAGGCTCCAGCGCCTGAAAATGTGTCGCAACTGAGGTCATTCCTCGGATTGGTGAATTACTACCATAAGTTTTTGCCGAATTTGTCCACAATTCTGCACCCACTGAACGCCCTGCTACAAACTGGAGTAGCATGGAAATGGAGCGATGAATGTAAGCGGGCCTTTCAGAAGTGTAAAGGCCTGATCACTTCAAGAGAAGTATTGGCTCACTACAACCCATCACTACCGATAAGACTGGCGTGTGATGCGTCTCCCTACGGCATTGGAGCGGTACTGTCACATAAATCCCTTGATGGTTCAGAGAGGCCGATAGCTTTTGCGTCACGCTCGTTAACTGCAGCCGAGCGTAACTACGCCCAGATTGACAGAGAGGCCCTCAGCCTGGTGTGGGGGGTGAAGAAGTTCAATCACTACCTGCACGGACAGAAATTTACTCTACTAACTGATCATCAACCTCTTGTCTCCATTTTCAACCCTAAGAAGGGCGTCCCGATAATGACAGCACAACGGCTACAGAGGTGGTCCCTTTTCCTAGGGGCACACCAATATGACATCGAGTACAAAGGAACTAAACAGCATGGGAATGCTGATGGATTGTCGCGCCTACCGTTGCCGACGGTGGAAGAAGTACCTGCAGTGGATCCTGTGGAGGTATTCCACTCGACCATAGTCAAATGTCTACCTGTCACGAATGCAAACATAGAAAAGGAAACACGAAATGACCCGACACACTTCAGGGTCTATGATTTAACAGTGAAGGGATGGCCAGCACATGGCGAACCACTGTTGCCAGCATTCTCGCCGAGAAGAGAACAGCTGTCAGTGTGCCGAGGAACCTTGATGTGTGAATCCAGAGTAGTAATTCCACCCAAATTGAAGGATAGAGTGCTCAATGAGCTTCATGAGGGTCATCTGGGAGGGGTAAAGATGAAGAACTTAGCCAGAGCGTTTGTGTGGTGGCCGGGAATCGATAGAAAAATCGAAGAGATGACCAAGAGCTGTACAGGATGCCAGAAGGTCCAAAACGCCCCACCACAAGCCCCTCTACATCCATGGGAGTGGCCCTCATCTCCATGGCAAAGGGTGCACATTGATTTTGCTGGTCCATTTATGGACTCGATGTTTTTAATTGCGGTGGATGCACATTCAAAGTGGCCAGAGGTAATAAAAATGTCCTCAACCACCACAGAAAAAACTATCACAGTCTTACGAACCATATTCGCCAGAAATGGGCTGCCTGAACAGATTTGCTCCGACAATGGACCACAGTTTGTGTCGGAAGATTTCCGGAGGTTCTTAAAGAACAATGGTGTTAAGCATTACACATCCGCCCCATATCATCCAGCCACCAATGGATTGGCTGAGAGGTTCGTTCAAACATTCAAGAAGGCTATCAAGGCAATGTGTAATGAAGACATACCCCTACAACACAAGGTGGATAATTTCTTGTTTGCCTACCGGAATGCGACACATGCGGTTACCAACCAAACTCCAGCCATGATGTTCTTCAATCGAAGACTAAGATGCCGCTTGGATTTGGTTAAGCCAAACATCAGAAGAGATGTGGAGAACAGGCAGTTTCAGAATATGAATGAAAGGCCAACCAGGAGTTTTAAGATAGGTCAACCAGTTTTGGCCCGGGACTACCGCACAGAGAAATGGCAGCCAGGAACGATCTGCACACGGCAAGGACCTCTAATGTATACCGTGGACGTTGGAGAGAGCATTGTAAGACACCACGCTGACCAGATTCTAGAGTCACTGGAAAACGTCAAATCTACACCACGATCCTATACACCTGGTGATGAAACAAAAGTACCAATTGCATCTACCTCAGAATCGGTGATATTGGAAGCAGACGAACCAAACAACGACGTTGATCCCGAATCAACTTTGCCAGAAGAACCTGATACCACAAAGAGGCGTTATCCGGACAGAATCAGGAAGCCTCCTCAAAGACTGAATTTATAATTGATTAACTTCAGCTAATGTATATAGCAAATGTAATTGTAAATATGTTATTTAATTATTAATCGACTGTTATGTACTGTTTAGCTAAAAGGGGAGGAATTGTAGTGTATGTCCACCTTGAAGAAGGAACTATATTCTGCAGCCCCTGTATACTGCAGTACCAGTAGTGACCACCCCTGTATATAAGCCTGTGAAGTAACTTTGTATAGTAGTTCCAGTTTTGTCTCCATTCAGTAAACACCTGTTATAACCAACTTCTGCAGTCCGTGTCTCAATTACACACGGACATTACACCACACTTGGTCAAATGCTGCCTTGATGTCAAGGGCAGTCACTCTCACCTCACCTCTGGAATTCAAATCTTTCGTCCATGTTTAGACCAAGGCTGTAATGTGTAAGATTTGAAATTTTCAGCAAAAATCACGCAAGAAAACTGGATGAAATAAGACTGTTTATTGACCAAAGTAAGCTTGCACAGAAAAACCTTTGATAAAAGGGCATACAAAATGGCCGCCAGGCCCCGTGATCAGTTTTTGAACCATTTTATTTCTGTTACTGCAAGCCAGACAGGCTTGTGGATTGAAGACAGTAAGCCCGCGAAAGCCAGTATCTGGGAACTGATACTCAGAGAAACAGCATACATATTCAATGGATTCTAAGTACAGGATGGGGCCCATCAAGATATGGGCGGACAATGCAAAAACACTTATACCCATTTATTGTACAAAGGAAAAACCATTTAGCAGCCATCAAGGAAAATCTCCGGACCGATCAATATGCGAACCGAGCCGCGGTGACAATGAAAAAGACATTAAAAGACATTATCGGCCAGGAAGGCCAGTTTAAGTTATCACCGGCTCCGTTACAAGACAAAGCGCCCCTGCAGAGATTTCTGCCCGCCAAAATTAATACAAAGACAGGACTATGATTTGGCGGGAGATAAGACTGTCCCAAAAGAGTATAACTATGGATTGAAAGTCCATCAAAAAGTACACTTGACTGGACGGCGGCTGCTTCTTCTTCTTGGACGACTTCAGACTTGACTTTTCTTCAAGGACTTCTCCTACAAGGAACGAACGAAGGACGGACGGTGCCAGGATCGGCGCCTCTTCCACTTCGGCAGATGCAGAATCGATGAAAACGTTTTCGTCTTTTTAAAGACGGACGGTTTCGGTGAAAAGACAACGTGGTCGGTGTTCAGCCAAACAAGGCTCGGCCACGACGAGAAGACGACGAGGGTGGCCCGGGTACTGAGGTCGGGAGATCATCGATGACCCAGGCCGAAGGAGAAGACACCCTCAGGAAGACCGACGATCCAGGCCAGAGAGAGGACATTCCGGACCTGACACTTCCGTGTCTCAACATCCCATTGGGTTGTTGTTCTACTCCATGAACAAAAATCCACGACAAATAGTGGATCTCAACCTTGACGAGCGCTCATCGAGGCTGTGTCTACCCCACCGCCTCGAGGGAGAGAAAATATCGACTGCGCCAGAAGCTTCCAAATCCACGTGACGACGGAAAGCGGTGCCAAAAGGCTGCAAACCCCCTTTTTCGCGATTTCGAGAGTGGTGAGCATGATCCCAAGTTCCCCAGGTCGAAACTTAGTTTAGGTATAGGGGAGGGAGTTAAGGGTATTCGTAATGTGTTTCCCCTTTTACGATGTGCCGTGTGTTCCCCATTTCCATAGAGTTAAGTTCATAAATTTGTGTATGATTGTAGTAACTTTAATCTGTGCCTATGACATGTATTTTGTAATGCTTCAAACTGTTTAAAAATAAAAGCATCCATTTCGTGCTATTCAACCTGGTCTATTGAGTTCTTTCTCTGCACTACTGTTCTCTGCATTTAAGTCCAAGGTCTAGAACCGTAGGGGGAGTGGGTCGAACCACTCAAGGGTAATTATTGCACGAAACCTGGCAGGAGACCAGAACGAGCAAGAGAAACCCCCTACAAATGAGGTCTGGAGTCAAGTGGTCCTGGCGGAACCCAAACTGTGCATCGGTGAGCACTACAGCCTGGATGTTGTCGGGGCCCATAACCTTTGCTCCATCCAGTGTTAAGTGCTTCTAACTGAGGAAAGATAGAAACAAATCATTCTGAAAAGCCTCTGTGCATCTGATAGTGGCAGGCTGGACAGTAGAATGGACAAGAGGCGGAGGAGTAATTCTCTTCTATCAATCCTTTGAGCCAGAGATATGGGGAGACTGAAATGGGGTGAAGAAAATAAATGGTTGGGCAGAATTAACCCTTACTTGTCCAAGCCAAAATAAGAAAATAATGAAATGTAATCTAGTTCCAAACTGTCTTTTCTGAATTATGTACGTTTGTTATAAATGTGGTGGTGTATGTGTGTATTATATATTAAATATATATATCGTTACGATTTGTTATATATAATACTAGCTGAAGTGCCCGGCGGTGGCGAGGCTTTTTCGAGGGCATGTTGTTGTTGGAAGAGAGAGAGAGAGAGCGACTGGGGGGGAAGAGAGAGAGCGCGGGTGGGGGGAAGAGAGGGCGGGGGGGAAGGGAGGGCGGGGGGGAGGGCGGGGGGGAGGGCGAGGGGGGGGAGGGAGGGCGGGGTGGGAAGGGGGGGCGGGGGGGGAAAGGGAGGGCGGGGGGGGAGGGCGGGGGGGAGGGAGGGGAGGGGGGGCACGGGGGGGGGAGGGAGGGGAGGGGAGGGAGGGCGGGGGGCCCCCCCCGAGGGTCGCGGCCCCCCCGAGGGTCGCGGCCCCACCCTGAGGGTCGAGGCCCCCCCATGGGTTGCGCCCCCCCCGAGGGACGCGGCCCCCCCCGAGGGTCGCGGCCCCCCCGAGGGTCACGGCCCCCCCCCGAGGGTCGCGCACCCCCCCCCGACGGTCGCGCCCCCCCCGAGGGTCGCGCCCCCCCCGAGTGTCGCGCCCCCACCCGAGGGTCGCGCCCCCCCCCCCGAGGTGAAGACCACCGATTGCGGCTGTGCGAGACGGCTGGGGGCCGGTTGCCAGGGTGACGCTTGATGCTCAGCAAGCCCCGCCCCCCGATCGAGCCAGAGAGAGACGCCGCATCTCAGCTCCTGCGCGTGCACCCTAGCGGCGCTGAGCTGAGGCTCGGCCCTCCAGCCTTCGAGTGGGGCCGGGAGGTGCCTAGCTTGTGCGTGGGTGCGAAGGAGAAGTCGAGGCTTCGAGGCCTACCTGGAAAAACGGGGAAAGGTAGGAAAATTAATGAGATTAGATAAGTTAATTCGTTTCTAAATCATTTTTTTTTAAAACAATATGTGTTTTAAAAGCAACGTTTTTTTTAAAGACGCAGAAAGCGGGAAAAAGAAAGGAAATGTTTGGAATCAAGATGGCAGCGACTCACCTCGGTTCAGAACGATAAGGCCCGGCCACACACGCGCCGATTGGCCCGGCGGCACACGCCAGCAACCCGGCGTACGATTGGTCGAGCTCGAGGTTACTCTGTCGCTAATGAGCGGATAATGAGATGCTAATGAGCGGAACGTTGAAGGTTTTTGGGATACCGCGGGCGCGATTTTAGCCCGGCCGAAACGTAAATACACTTAAAGCCGTGTCGGAAGTGTAAGCTTTCTTTGGAGGTAGCGCGCGCGTAGGTACGCCCTGTAACTTTCGAGCGCATAGCCCGACAGACGCACAGGCGATGACAGACAGACAAAATGACAGAATGACAGACAGACAGATGTACCGATTTATATATATAGATATAGACTAGCTGAAGTGCCCGGCGGTGCCGAGGCTTTTTCGAGGGCATGTTGTTGTTGGAAGAGAGAGAGAGAGAGCACGACTGGGGGGGAAGAGAGAGAGCGACTGGGGGGTAGAGAGAGAGCGACTGGGGGGTAGAGAGAGAGGGCGGGGGGGAAGGGAGGGCGGGGGGGAAGGGCGGGGGGGAAGGGAGGGCGGGCGGGGGGGAAGGGAGGGGGGAAGGGAGGGCGGGGGGGAAGGGCGGGGGGGGAGGGGGGAAGGAAGGGGGGAAGGGAGGGGGGGGAAGGGGAAGGGAGGGGAGGAGGGGGAAGGGGGGAAGGGAGGGGGGTAAGGGGAAGGGGGGAGGGGAGGGGAAGGGGGAGAGTCCCCGAGCCCCCTGATCCCCGTCCCCCCAAACTCCCGAGCCCCCTGGTTGGCCCCCCTGAGACTCGCCCCCCCCCAGAGGCTCGCCCCCCCCCCCGAGGCTCGCCCCCCCCCCCCCTAGAGGCTCGCCCCCCCCAGAGGCTCGCCCCCCCCCACCCCAGAGGCTCGCCCCCCCCCCACCAACCAAGCACCGAACTCCGGAGGCGCGATCTTCCGAGCACCGGCCTCCCGAGCTGGCTTCAAGATTGCGGCTGTGCGAGACGGCCGGCGGGCCCGGTTGCCAGGGTAACGCTTGACGCTCACCAAGCCCCACCCCCCGGCCGAGCCAGAGAGAGAGACGCCGCGTCTCAGCTGCTCCTGCTGCGCGCGCACCCTTTGGTAAGGTAGCGGCGCTGGGCTGAGGCCCGCCCCTCCAGCCTTCGAGTGGGGCCGGGAGGTGCCTAGCTCGGGCGTAGGTGCTGTAAGGGGTTTTCCTCGAGAGGTTTCCCTGAGGTTTCTCTCTCTAGAGGCCTCTCTCTCTTGCACAGTAAAACTTTGAGTGGTTCAACCCACTCACCCCTTAGATTCTATAATCTGGACTTAGGTGCAGGAACTGCAATGCAGAGAAGACCCTTGTAGACCAAGTTTGATGAATAAAAATGAAATTTTATTGCAAATGGAAAAATATCAAATCAAATGCAACAAAGACAAGAGTACGGTACATGGGAGGGAAAAACAAATACAAACAAATCATAACGACATTATACGAACTAAGCAAATATAGGCATCTTATACTCTACAAAGATCATCATAAAATAAAGAAACACATGGAACATCGAGGGACAACAACTCATATTAATTGTACCCTTAAATCCACCCCCTTATTAAACCTAACTAGATCTGATTGTGAAGGGCCAGAAACATGCTCACCAATCCCACTAGGAAGTGCAAGGTTTTGAAAACGAGGCTGCTGGGGCTGCAACGACTGTCCGATTTTAAACTGTCCTTTTTCTCCGCTCTCTTTGTGACTGTCCGAGCTTGTTGATTCAAGCTTCCTCCAACGTCTTCTCCCAAGCTATGTCTTCCTCCTCAAGCTGCGTTCCGGGGTGCTGCATCCTGGTCCTGTATCTCAACTCGTCCAAGCTGTCCCCGGGGTCGTTGCCCCTGTCGAGTCGTGTCCCACTGCCGTGTCCTCCAAGCTGCTTGTTCAGCTTGCCTCGCGTGTCGCTTCCAACCCGGTGCTTCTGCTTGTTTCAACTGCTGAAAAGTCTCTTCAGTTATAACTTTCTTCCCGAGGCTTCACTTCCCCCCCAAAATCAGGTGAGTCTTTGTTTTAACTTTTGGTGGGCTTTGAGCACAGCGGGGCAGTTATTATATTTTAAATCATTTTAAGCGGCTGGTAACAGGCCCATCTCTGGTTTGAAATGCATTTCATTGTTAAATTTCATGCTGATCCTGTTACCGAGCCCTTGGTGTTGTCCTCATGAATAAGTTATTGTCTCTTTCATCTGGGTCAACATTTAGCTGGCCTGTCTCCAGCCAGATCTTGAGTGGATCTGCATCTAATCCATATTCATGCCTGTGGGTCTGGCTTTGTCCTCTCAGAAACAGCTTCCAGAACTTGCTATGGGTTCAATCCACATAGTTGTCTGAGGTTGTGCAGGAACCATTTTAAAGTGTCCCAATAAGCTGGTCACATGATACAGCGGCCATTTTGTATGCCCCTTTTTCTGGGCTTCTTTTAAAACAGTCTTTAAAATCATGGCCTCTTCTGCCCATTGATCCTTATTAATATGAAATCCAATTTTGCGAATCCTACACTTGTAAGATTCGAAATTTTCAGCAATAATCACGCAAGAAAACAGGATAAAATAAGACAGTTTATTGACCAAAGTAAGCTTGCACAGAAAAACCTTTGATAAAAGGGCATACAAAATGGCCGCCGGGCCTCATGATCAGTTTCTGGACCATTTGATTTCTGTTACTGCAAGCCAGACAGGCTTGTGGATTGAAAACAGTAAGCCCGCGAAAGCCAGTATCGGGAAACCGAAACTCAGGGAAACAGCATACATATTCAATGGATTCTAAGTACAGGACGGTTCCAGGCAAACAGGATGGGGCCCATCAAGATATGGGCGGACAATGCATAAACGCTTATACCCATTTAATGTACAAAGGAGAAACCGTTTAACAGCCATCAAGGGAAATCTCCAGACCGATCAATATGCGAACCGAGTCACGGTGACAATGTAAAAGACATTAAAAGACATTATCGGCCAGGAAGGCCAGTTAAGTTATCATCGGCTCCCGTTACAAGACAAAGCGCCCCTGCAGAGATTTCTGCCCGCCAAAATTAATACAAAGACAGGACTATGATTTGGCGGGAGATAAGACTGTCCCAAAAGGGTATAAATATGGATTTTGAAAAGTCTATCAGCGCTTCTTCTACCTCGGTAGCTTCGGAATCGATCAAGACGCTTCTTCTTTTTAAAGACGCTTCGGACGGACAATTTCGGTGGAAAAGACAACGTGGTCGGTGTTCAGCCAGACAAGGCTCGGCCACGACGGGAAGACGACGAGGGTGGCCCGGGTGCTGTTGTCGGGAGATCATCGACGACCCAGGCCGAAGAAGAAGACACCCTCGGGAAAACGACGATCCAGGCCGGAGAAAAGGACACTCCGGGCCTGACACTTCCGTGCCCCAACATCCCATCGAGGTGCTGTTCTGTTCCATGAACCCAAATCGACAACAGACCTAGTGGATCTCAACCTTGACGAGCGCTCATCGAGGCTGTGTCTACCCCGCCGCCTCGAGAGAGAGAGAGACAGAGAGAGAGAGAATATCGACTGCGCCAGAAGTTTCCAAATCCACGTGACGACGGAAAGCTGTGCCAAAAGGCTGCGAACCCCTTTTTCGCGATTTTGAGAGTGGTGAGCATGATCCTGAGTTCCTCAGGTCGAAACTTAGTTTAGGTATGGGGAGGGAGTTAAGGGTAATCGTAATGTGTTTTCCCTTTTATGATGTGCCGTGTGTTCCCCATTTCCATAGAGTCAAGTTCATAAATTTGTGCATGATTGTAGTTACTTTAATCTGTGCCTATGACATGTATTTTGTAATGCTTCAAACTGTTTAAAAATAAAAGCATCCATTTCGTGCTATTCAACCTGGTCTATTGAGTCCTTTCTCTGCACTACAGTTCTCTGCATCTAAGTCCAAGGTCTAGAACCGTAGGGGAGAGTGGGTCGAACCACTCAAGGGTAATTATTGCACAAAGCCTAGCAGGAGACCAGAACGAGCAAGAGAAACCCCCTACAGAAATGGCGACCGTGGCAGGACCTTGGCAGCAGGAAAGTAGTGTGTTAGATCCAGGTCTGAATAAACGAAATGTGATGGATGAAAGAATAGCGGATTATGTTTTTGGAAAAGTCAACCTCACAAAACAATGGATATCTGACCTATTACGGGATAGGCGCCCGCTAGACGCAGCCATCAAGTGGACAGAGGGTAAAGAGCATAAGAAATCTGTAGAAAAGGCAGTCTGGCTGATGTGCTACAAGAAGCAAGTCCAGCATTTGGACCAAGTCGTTGCAGCACAAACAGCCCAGATCAAAGGGTTGCTTACAGACGTAGAGGAAAAGGTTGCGGGAGGTCAAAAACTGATTGAATCGCTTAACGCGCTGAATCAGGAACGCCACGCCACAACTCGCTGCCACGAAACCCGGGTAGAGTATTTGAAATGTCAGGTCATTGAGGCCAAGGCCAGTGAAGGTAGGATGAGAGAGAGGTGTTTCCGTCTAGCTAAGCAAATAGAGACCCAAGAGGAAAAACTTCTGGGAGCCAGGGCAGCATATAAGATGGCCATGGAGGATAGATCTGAGAGCACCGACCACAGCGCTTGCCGCCGGGAGCAAGAGGACCTGAGAACGGCCCTAGCCAAGGCAAACGGGTTGGTGTGTCTCATAAACCCACCAGCGAGCCAGCTATTGCTAGCCAAGGAATCCAAAAGACCGATTCCACAAGAGATAGTTCAGGAACCAACCCCCGAACCCTCTGCGCCTCCTGCTTATGATGAGTCTTGGACTCCGGGGAAGGAAACGGAGACGGTAGATGAAGAGATTCTTGAGGTAGAGCAACACCAGATAGTAGAGTCGGGGCCGGCGCCGATGTGTCCAACTCGACACCGGAGGCTCGGTCCGAATGAAGACAATGGCGAGGACGGACCCCTTGTGAATCAGATCATAATGCCCCACAGCGCACAACAGCTGAGGGCAATGATAAGTCACATCCCAAAACTCTCCAAGTCAGGAGATCCCTCCGTCCATTTTAGGGACGTGGAGCAGACCGCAGCAGTTAATGACTGCGACGGGGTTGAACAGTCCAAAATGCTGCTGTTCTCCCTGGACAGCTCGCTCCTCCAGTGTCTCCCTGATGAGAGCAAGAGAGGGCACAGGGAATATGAGTTGTTACGGGACGAGATCCTGGAGATTATAGGAGAGGGTGACGGAACTCCGTTCCTCCGTTTAGAAAAGACAGTGCAGCTAGAGGGAGAACCCCCATGGGTTTTCGCCGGAAGGTTGTGGCCCGTGTATCGGCGCAGCTGCCTGGGAGGACCGGAACGGAACGCGCTAAATGATGAACAAAGGGCTCATTGGCTCCGGTGCCTGGTAGCAGGTTGCTTGCCAATAGTGAGGGAGCAGGCCAAAGCATGGTTTGACCCCACTAACGCCCGCTCCACAGAGGAACTAGTACTTGATCAGCTCACGATCAGTTACAGGAACAACAAGGGTAGGAAAATGCCTGTTTTAAAAGGAAAGGTACATGAGGCAAGGCCCGCAGCTTCTGCTAAAAAGGAATGGCATCAGGAGGGGAATCGCCCTCCCCAAGCCAACAGCAGTTGTTACGGGCGTGGGAAGGAGGGTCATTGGCGCAAGGACTGTAGAAATCCATGGAAGGATAAGAGAGAGAGAATGTTCGCCGCAGCCCAAGCCCGAGCCCAAGCCCAGACCGCTGCCCCAGCACCAGCCCAGAACCCAACCGTAGCCCCTGCCCCAACAACAGGAGGTGGTGCGGTTGTGGATCCCGCTACGATCGAGTCAATCTTGGAGACTATGCGGTCTCTGATGACCTGGCAGGGGAAGGTAGCGGTCGCCAACAGCCCTATCGCTCCCGAGACCCCAACCGAAGCACCTAAATGACTGACGCCTGCGCAGCCCGTCTACTTGTGTCCACTCCGCTATGACGCCTGGAGAAGACCTGTGGTGGAAATGGAGGTGGAAAGGGAAAAGGGTAGTTACCTGTTGGCTACGGGAGCTTCGTGTACCGTGATCCACACAGCTAGACCTTTTGCCTCACCTCTGTCCACCCAGGCTCCATTCTTAGTAGCGGGTTTCACAGGCAGAGAACAGGCTGGCGCATACTCCATCCCGCTCTCCATTCATTTGGGAGCACTCCACACCACATGGACGTGTATCCTATTGAAGTGGAGTGAGGGGGGTGGAAAAGGCATCCTCGGGGCTGATTTCTTGGTGGAACACGGGATCCTCGTGGACCTGAGAAATCACTGTCTCTGGGGAGCCGAGAGCGGTTTAGGTAAGGTAGTCGTAGTCCCAGGGAGGGAAGAAAAGGGGGCCCTGTGCACCATGAAGCCGTCAGGAGGTTACGATCTCGAGCTCATGGTAGCGAACGTCCCAACGGACTTGCAGGCGTGTGTGTCGGAAAATCTGACCGCGTTTGCCACCCACAAGCACGACTGTGGGAGAGTCACTGGGTTTGAAGTCAGCGTAGACGGGGGCCCCATGATCCGACCCCAAAAGCAGTATAATTTCCCCAAGGAGGCAGAACCCGACATGGAGACCGCAATATCTTCATTGGTGCAGCAGGGCGTATTGAGACCAATAGCCACTCACGTGAACTCCCCCTTATGGCCGGTAAAGAAGCCGGACAATTCGTGGAGAGCCACGGTGGACTACAGAGTCCTCAATAGTAACATCCCAGCCTGCGCGCCCACGGTAGCAGCAGTTGCAGACCTAATAGGGAGTATTCCAGCATCGGCGACCACGTTCACGGTGCTGGACATCTCGAACGGCTTCTGGTCCATTCCGCTGCGGCGGGAGGATCAGTACAAGTTTGCCTTTACTTTCAAAGGGCAACAGTACACTTGGAACTGCTTGCCACAGGGTTTTCACAACAGCCCCAGCATTTTCCATCAATGCATGGCGGGAAGTTTAAAAGAATTTTGCCAGCCCAATCAGATAGTGCAGTATGTGGACGACCTACTTGTTAAGTATGTGTATTGTATTGAACAATTAACACTAAGACTTAAACGTATAACTCAAACAGGTCTTTACTGGTTGGAGGTAGGGACTGCACGTAGGTCTTTACTTCATGCCCACAGGCGGGAACTGAGGGGAGATCAGTACCCACAGTACTATTTATACCCCTATGGCCAGGAGTGGTACTGCGTATCACTACGCCCTACAAGTAGTGCAGTCCTGTCCATAGGTTCAAAGTAGCACACATATTACATACACAACATTCCTCCCTTCTTAGCTTTACAGTCATCTCCCCATTTAACATAACGTAATAACATATATACATATATAACTTCAGGTTTACATAACAGAATAACATAGATACATAGATAACTTCATGTCAAAACAGATCACAGATTCAGTCTCTGCGGAAAACAGTTCACAGATTCAATCTCTGTGGTGTAGTCGGTTCACGTTGCTGGAGTGACTCATTCAATAGTCCTTCCATGGATTTAACAGTTTGAACTTCCGAACTGAATTGGCTCCGTTCGGAGGGACCACGTGTGTGATCTGGTAGAGGTAATAATGGTTCAGATGGGTCATCTTCTGTTTCGACTTTTCCTTTTCTGCTTCTTGGAGACTCTCTGGGCTCCACTGTCAGCTGCCAACTGCATGTGCAGTTCCTCCTTCTCTTCCTCCTTTTTCCGTAGTAGAGCCACCTTCTCCCGATGTTCCGTAGACTTTCGGTGCTCCTCCATGATTTCTGTATGGTGGGATTCGAAGTTACAAGTTGGCCAGGACAGGACATAGTAATATTCGGTGTCGTCCTGATCTAGGCCAGCGAGAGGGTCTTCTATTTCCTCCATACCCAGCTGGGCGTTAGCCAGCTTTTGTTCCAAGTCCAGACATCTTTCCTGAAGAGACTTCTTCATGCGTACCTCTTCATCCAGCTTTTTCTGGGCTTTCAGCAAGTCGTTTACTAATGACCTCATTTGAGATTTTACTACTTCAACTTCTTTTGGAGATTGATTGATCAGACTATTCAATCCCTCTACCGGAGCAGCTGTTTCAGCGGTCTGTTGTTCTACGTTGACGTGAGTCAGCGTACTTTTGGCATCCAAGGGCTGCTCTGTTGCAGTCATCTCAGTCTGTGTTGCCACCTCAGCTCTTCCAATAACCTTTGAGAGCTCCGAACCCCTTTCGTTTGAATATTGAAGTTCGTGTTCAAGTTTTTCCCATTTCAGAGTCCTGTCCTTCAGCATATGCAGGAGTTGGCTGACCGTTAACTCCTCTGACATCAGACGTTTTGTGTGCTCCTGCTCCATTTTCTCCATCAGCTGCTTCTGTTGTCTTTCCAGATTCTCCAACTCTATATCAAAGAACTCTTTCGTTGCATTCAACTCTTGCTCAAAACGGCGAAGCATTTGTTCTAATTGCTGTTGTAGTTTGAAATGGAGTTGAGTTCGAGCCCGGTGTCCCTCAGAAATGGGCACATCAGTAGACTTGCCAGACTCAGAATCCACAGTTAAACTATGTTGTTGTTGCTCAGTGGAATTCTGTGCTGAAACTTTGTCTTTTGCACCTGAGTTGGGCTTACCATCATCCGTTCCAGAGTCTGGGCCGACTATCTTCACCAAGTTCTCACTCGTTATTGTTTGTAGGAAATGCCAGTCCATATTCATTTTCCTAATCCACTCCCGTCCTAGTAGTGGAGAACCTCCTTCAGATATCACATATAAGTCCATTATTTGACTGTCTTCGCCCTTGTGGACCACTGCAACCTCTATTTTCCCGATGGGGTACACTCTTTGCCCCGTGTATGTTTTCAATATAATCCCCGTATCCTGTAGGGGAATATGTTGGAATAACTTTCCGTAATCTTTCTTATTTATGACCGTCAATGCCGATCCAGTGTCCAATTCCAGTTTTACTTGGACTCCTTCTATCTGAAGAGTGACCCAAATTGTCTGGAGGTCTGCACCCTTACCAGCGTTGAGTACTCTTAAGCTAGCCAGTTCATTACAGCTTAAGCTAGCCAGTTCATTACTGCTAGCGTCTGAATCGGACTCCTGTTCGGTCACCTTGTGTACCTTTGCGTATTTTCCTTGCGGTGACTTCTTGTTGCTGGTCTTCTTCCCTGACCTGCATACTCTAGCTATATGTCCAAGCCTACCACAAGTTCTACATTCTTGGTTTTTAAACCAACACTGGTTCTGATCATGCGTTGTCTTTCCACAACGATAACATTTGCCAGAACTCACACCCAATTTGTGTGCACTGAGCTCCGGTGACCGTAGCTGCATTACTGCCGTGCCTCTCGCTGCGGCTTCGTGTGCTGCTGCCATAGTGACCGCCTTCTCAAGCATCAGCTCATTCTCCTCGAGCAGTCGCTTTTGTGTATCCTGTTTAAATAAACCACACACAAATTTGTCTCGTAGTGCATCTGTCAGTCCCGTTCCAAACTGGCAATATTTCGCTAATTTACGCAATTCCAGCAAATACTCAGCATTGCTTTCATGCTGTAGCTGCCTTCTGTCATAAAATTTAAATCGTTCCGCTAGCATCAGCGGCGTGGGGTTTAGATGATCTTTCAGGACAGTAACAATCTCATCGAACGTCTTATCCGCCGGTTCATCTGGTGATAACAGGTGTTTCAATTGCCCGTATGTCTTCGCACCCATTAAATTTAATAATGTTAGAGCTTTATCTTGGTCACGAATTTTATTGGCCTTACAATAATTTTTTACTCTTTCAACATATATGGCCCAATCTTCGAGGTCACTATCAAAGGTGCTAATATTCCCGTGTTTAGGCATTGTAGATTTGCAATTTCTCAGATTTTATTTTGTTTACTTGTTATCAAAGATGGCGGCTTCCCGCTCTTGCCGTCGTCCTCCGCCCACAAAATGGCGGTTTTCCCGCGCTTGGCGGTCTTCACCCGTCCCCCGACGCCGTCTCCCTTCAGCCCCCGAGTGCGGCCCTTATCTTCGCCGCGATCGATAGCCCGCGCTGTGCACCGCGGCTCTCGCACCTTGAGCTTCTGCAGCCGCCGCGCCTTTCAGTCCGAGTGCGGCCCTTATCTTTGGTCCCGATCGCTGGCCCGCGCTGCGCCTCGCACTTGAAGCGGCTCCCGGCCTCTGGCTCACCCGCTCGCGCGGCTCTTGCTCGCTCCCTCCCGGGCTCTGGCTTACCCGCTCGCGCGTTTCACCGCGGCTCTTATCAGGGATTGCGATCGCCCTTATCTTCTCCAACTTCCCCAGCCCTGTCTTTGCAGCCAACGCTGCACGGCTTACCCCACCACCTAGGTTGAACAAGGAAACTGCAGAAAGACTTCTGTCAGTCGCTGGAAGCTGTCAGGATGGCTGCTGCACTCCAGTGCTCAGTCGCTGATGGAGGCTTCAGAGTCCTAAAGCCTGTCGCTTCTAGTGGGGTGGTGATGTTTGAAACCTCTCTTCAACTGCCGCAGGGTAAGAACCTGACTCGTCGCCAGTGTTAAGTATGTGTATTGTATTGAACAATTAACACTAAGACTTAAACGTATAACTCAAACAGGTCTTTACTGGTTGGAGGTAGGGACTGCACGTAGGTCTTTACTTCATGCCCACAGGCAGGAACTGAGGGGAGATCAGTACCCACAGTACTATTTATACCCCTATGGCCAGGAGTGGTACTGCGTATCACTACGCCCTACAAGTAGTGCAGTCCTGTCCATAGGTTCAAAGTAGCACACATATTACATACACAACACTACTCCTGTTCACGGACACAAGGGAGGAGCACGGCCCACTATTAGCCGAATTATTGGAACTGTTAGAAAGGAAGGGTTTCAAAGTAAACCCAAAGAAAGCACAGATCGGCCAGCAGGAAGTCAAATTCCTGGGTCTGGCCATCCGCGCTGGAGAAAGAGCCATAGATAAGGCCAGAAGGGAATCAGTTCAAGATCTGCCGATCCCCAACACAGTAACGGGTGTAAGGTCCTTTTTGGGATTGACCGGGTACTGCAGAGATTTCATCGAGGACTATGCTGCCACAGCAGCCCCGCTACTCCGACTCTTACACAAGGGAGTCGAGTGGTCTTGGGATGAGGGGTGCCAGGCAGCATTCGAGAAGTTGAAAAGAGATCTGCAGACCGCGCCAGCCCTAGGGGCCATAGATGGGGGAGAGGAGTTCTTCCTGGAGGTAGCCGCTAGTGGGGACAGCCTGAGCACCGTGTTGCTCCAGGAGCGGCACGGCAAGCTGAGACCGGTAGTTTATTCCTCCAGGGTGCTCACGGATGTAGAGAGGAGTTTCTCCAATTGCGAACGGCATCTCCTGGCCACGCATTGGGCTGTGAACAGATCAGTGATCTTCACAGGAACCTCTCCCATCACGCTCCTCACCCATCACACCCCCACAAAGATGCTTCTGGATGGAAGGATTAAGGATGGGACCGTAAGCAGCGCTCGGATTGCGCGCTGGACCCTCCTCCTTTCCCAGATGGATCTCAAAGTTAAAGGCCTCTGCGAGCCAAAGCTCGCAGCCAACATGGTATATCCCGGAACAGCCCATCGGTGTTCCGTAGAAGGGGTATGGGAGGTCAACATAGGTTTACGGGCCGGGATACACCCCACAGGCCGCGAAATCTACGTAGACGGTTCTAGCACTGTATCTGCTGGTGAACGACTCACAGGGTGTGGAGTTTATGACCCTGCGGCAAACATTGCCCTGGCAATTAAGCTCCCCAGCACTATGAGCGCACAGCAGGCTGAACTGTCCGCGGTGGCGTACGTGGTTACCCACCCCGAGATTTTCCCAACCCCATACACGATTTGCTCAGACAGCATGTTCACATGCAATTCGTGTACGGAGTACCTCGCCATCTGGTCCCGCCGCGGATATACCTCCGTGGACGGGCGGCCTTTAACAGTTAAGCCCTTGCTGGAAAAGATCCTGGCAGCTGTGGGAGAAGAGGGGGAGGTGTTCATCCATAAGGTGAAGGCTCATTCCACCACAGAACCCCGCAGTCAGGGCAACCAGCAGGCGGATGTGCTAGCCAGGGAGGGTGCCCGCAACGGCATTCTCTGGGACCCCTATGAACCCGGACCCGTGGCGGCGATCCAAGGCAGGGAGGGAACTCCAGGGAACACAGGGGTGACACCGCCCCCAGACCTAAAGACCGTCCAAACCCTGGGTCCCGCCCTAAAAACAGTCCTAAAAACCATCACAGAAGGCAAGCAGGTAGAGGGTCCGTACAGTACGGCAGCCCTCTCAGTCAAGGAAGGCATGCTGTTCCGAGAGGAGCAGTGGGTTGTGCCGCAGCAGCACCGGAGGGAATTCCTGCAACTGGCCCACGAGGGTCCAGGGGCGGGACACCCCGGGCCTGAGGTTACCTGGCAGCGGGTAGAGCAGGCGGGATGGTGGCCGGGACTTCGGGACGATGTCCGCGAATTCTGCACAAGCTGTCTTGTGTGTGCTGCAAACAACCCAGACCCCCACAAAAGGAAGGTGCCCATGGGGCACATCAGGAGGGTAGAGGGACCATGGCAGTCGATTCAGGTCGACTACATAGGGCCCCTGCCTGCCGCCCAGGGAGGATATAAGTACTGCCTTGTCCTGGTAGATGTGTTCACCAAATGGGTAGAAGCTTTCCCGTGCAGAACAGCTACGGCACTCGGCACTGCTAAGATCTTGATTCGGGAAGTGTTCTCACGGTGGGGACTCCCCCGTTTTGTAGAGTCCGACCAAGGGAGTCAGTTCACCGGTCAAGTAATGCAGAACGCCCTCATGCTCTTGGGCATTGAGGGGAAGTGGCACGTAGCATACAATCCCCAGTCATCCGGGATTGTTGAACGCATGAATCGGACCCTCAAGGAAAAGCTGAGGAAAGAGACAATGGGCTCGCCCCAGAAATGGGCGGAGGTCCTGCCTTTAGTCCTCATGGGGATCCGAGCCAGCCAGTCCAAAAGTACGGGGTATTCCCCGCACGAATTAATGACTGGAAGGATCATGCGAACACCCACCCATGTACTAGCCCCGGTGCTCACTGAGGGCCAGCTCCGAGAGGTGAAGCGAGACAAATTCGTCCAAACCCTTTTGGAGCGCCTGAAACAGATTTATGGGCAGGCGGCTGGGAACATGGGAAGACAGCACCAGGGAAATCGACTGTTACTGGAACCTCGTAAGCAACAAGAGTGGGTAGTTGGAGACCAGGTCATGGTCCGAAACTACGCCAGGGTAGGGAGTTTTGAACCATTGTACATGGGGCCTTACAGCATTGCAGACAAGGTTTATGCAGTGAAGGTGCCCCGACGTACCAAATGGTTTCACATTAACCAGTGTAAACTGTTTAAATCGGGTGCACAAGGGCCAACAGAAGGGACCAGGTCTGAGAACAAAAATCCTCAGCCTGTAACAGAGTCACAGACCACACAGGCTGGAACAGTAGCCTGTGTGAAGGGAGGGGCCACCCCATCGGAGTGGGAGGTCTCCCCTCAAATTTGGGATTCGGACGAGGAAGAGCCCGAACAGCTCGACCTCGCCTTAGACCCAATCACGGAGGAGGAAGAGTCAGAGGACGACAATCCCGCCCTCGACTCAAGCTTGGGGGAGGTAGGGAATGGGGGCGGAGACTCACTACCTGTCGGAACAGGTGAGGTGGAGTCGGAAGCCACAAATCCCGGCCCCGGGGGGGGCGGAGCCTGAGGGAGGGGAGCTGGAGCCGGCAGCTGTGGTGGAACCACAGGCTGTGATGGTGACAGTCCCAACCCCTGGTCCATCAGCCCCGGGAGCCTCACCCAAAGCAGCCCCTCGTAGGTCGACTCGAGCGCCCCAGCCCAGAAAGTTTTGGCCAGATTCTCCCCATTTTTCCCAACCTCGGTTTAGAGCAGCCCCAGAAAGGCATGGTTCCCGTTCAACAGCGACAGGCTGCGGGGGATCAAAGCCGAAGGCCAGTGCAGCCCCACCGCAGGGTGTGGCACGCTGCAGCCCTCACAGGAATTCAGTAGGCCGCCCAGCGGAAGGCGGCGCTGTACATAAGTTAAGTTAGGTAACTTTGATGATAGTTTAAGGAATATAAAGTTTACGGTGTTAAGAAATGTTAAGAGTACAATTTTGAAGTCTGCCCAGTATGTGTGTTTGTTTGGGAGCGGGGTCCAGGAACCCGCGCGTCCATTTAATTAGGCCAGCACCGATTGGGAGCCTGGCTACATCATTTTATTGGTTACAGAAACCTGGGATATGATGAAAAAGATTCTCATCGTGTTCGTGGCGATCGGGTGCGGGTGGGCCTACCGAGGCCGCACCAAGGACGTCATCACCTTCGGGTGTTCCGGGGACACGGCCCCCATTGCAACGGATGGGACAGGGGAGCGAGAGGTTGAGGAAACCGCCACCTACTTCCACCAGGGGAGATGGCCAGGTTGGCTGGGGACGAATTCTACGGAATACTCCAGCAATTTCGGTTTTGCCTACCAAGAGACTTCGTTAACGTGCCCTCGGGTGAGGATCCTTGCACCCAGAGTCAGCGTTACCGTGGGAAAGAGGATCTGTCTGGTGTGTAATGGGAACGTACCACTAAGGCGATGGTGGTGGCTGCGAAAGCTGGGAAAGGACATGAAGAACTCTACGGTCGAGTGGGAGCGACTGGGTAATAATACCCATCGGACTATTACGGGGACTCACGGACAATTACGTGTGTGTTGGGACAAATGGTGGGAGCCAGATGAAGGAATATATGTCTGTATGTGGGGTTCAAAACGCGTTTGCCCCAAGGGCGTATCCATCTTCTTCCAGAGGCAGTGGCAGGATGAAGGAAAGGGGATGAGATGGGATGTCAGCACTCGAGCGTGCGGAGCCCCATACTCCCCTATTCCGGTAAACGCCACTGAACTCATCAGCCGCCCACGCAAGCCCCTGCCCACGCTTCCGGTAGCACTAGCCCAGAAAGAAGGGTGCCCAACCACCACCAAAGGACCCGGGAACGGTTTAGTATTGGTACCCACCAGTCAGGTGCTGTACCAAGGGGTACACTACGCGGTGGCCTCAGTGATTTTAAACCTCACTGAGGTACGATTGCCGGCGTGGTGTCCCAAAGAAACGGAACAATTATACCAGGCCCTGTTAACCCGAATGTTTAGACAGTTTTACGAGTTTGACTTTGCCGACATCGACAAAGACAAATTATACACCACACCACCAGAAGTTTTGGATCGAGTCGGGAGGCAAAGAAGGGGTACAGTAAATGACATATTCACTGCTTTTAATACCGGGACATCTGTCGTCAACGCTCTAGATAACGTGGAGCTGCAGACACAGATCAACGGTTTAAAAGCCCAGTTAAGGAGCATACTGACAGACAAAAATAAGGTAGTGGGTTCTGAGTTACATGAGGACCAGGCCATGACACTACACTTTAAGGAAATAATAGCTGAGCTGGAGAAACACGCGAGAACGGTAAATGCGCTCATTAAGGAGGATCGGAAGCGTCCGATCAAGCTGCGCAAAACGAGGCCTGTGTGCTATACGGGGCGTGGTTACTGGGCGAGGGCCGCAGTAATCTTGAGGATTTAAAACAGGGTTTGGTCCCGTCCTGGATCAGCAACAAGCACTTGCAAGCGCTCCACCCTTTTGAGAATGCATTAAGCCCGTGCCAGCTCAGACTAGCTGTAGAAGCGTACCCAGTCCCAGTGGACTGTGGATGTTCGAATCATACTATCATGGGAATAGTGGTAAGAATGCCGGTGTTGGGTCCCGCAGCAAAACCCTTCCCGGTATACAGGGTGGAGAACATTGGAGTCATTCAGGGGGGCGCACACATTCGTTACGCAGTGGTCCCGCCTTACGTCATCAGATGGGAGCATACGATGACAGGCACCGACCTCTCGGGGTGTCAGAGCCAGGGAGCACACATCATCCTGTGTCCCCAGCACTTGAATGCCTTTTTGAAACCACAGTGCGGGTTCAGAACCGCTAGCGCGAAGTCGATAAATTGCACCATGGAGGCAATGGCAGAGGACCATGTGCCCCCGCAGGTAGCATATATCGGGGGTGGGACATACTGCGTCACCACTGCAGCGCCTCACTACCGCTACGGACAACATGAGTGGTGTTCGATCAGTGATAGCAGTTTCTGTTTCAAACCCAGGGCCGAGGTTCAAGTGGCACAACAACGAATTGTCCCCATTCCTGCACCCTCCACCGTTCACCTCACTGTCAAAGAGAATTTCACAGACTTGCAACGATTCGTCGCGCATTTTGGTTATGTCATTCCCCCTCTTCCCGAACACCTCACCAAGATTTTAAAAGCCGTTATAGTTTCACAGAAACATTTTTACACACTGGAGCAGAAGACTTTAGAGATAGGAAAAGACATATTGGACATAGTCATCCCACCATGGTGGGTCTTGTTCACTAACATAGAGGTCCCGGCCTGGATTAGAATAGCATCCCACATCCTAGTAGTGTGTCAGGTTTTAATTGTGATATTTTTGCTATTCGTGCATTGCAAAAGAGGCAAACGCCTCCAGAGGCACGAGAACACAGGAGAATGGAGAGAACGCTATGTGCGAATGGGGGAAGAAGACACCCCACTTTAAGTTGCTAGTATTGAAGGTTAAGCGTCCCTCCATTTTTAGATTTTGGCCATTTGCGTGTTTTTGTTTTAAGCATATGAATATTGTTATGTTATTAGTCGTTCTTAAGTTTTTGGATTAATAAAAGGTGTATGCAGGTGGTGTAAGAAGGTATCAACCCCTGCACATCTGACAGATGAATGTGTCATAGTTTAAGAAGTGCTGCCTATGATTGTCCAAATGTGCACAAAGTAATTTTCATTTTTTTGGAAATGGGAACTGCATGTGTCGTGAGGGTCATAGATAGTTAAGTGCCAGGAATGTTTGGATGTGGGGAATCAGGGAAAATTTGCTCACCAAGGATCATTGATACCTCTAGCAAGCTATCAGTATCACAGGGGGGCCTGTAAGATTTGAAATTTTCAGCAATAATCACGCAAGAAAACAGGATAAAATAAGACAGTTTATTGACCAAAGTAAGCTTGCACAGAAAAACCTTTGATAAAAGGGCATACAAAATGGCCGCCGGGCCTCGTGATCAGTTTCTGGACCATTTGATTTCTGTTACTGCAAGCCAGACAGGCTTGTGGATTGAAAACAGTAAGCCCGTGAAAGCCAGTATCGGGAAACCGAAACTCAGGGAAACAGCATACATATTCAATGGATTCTAAGTACAGGACGGTTCCAGGCAAACAGGATGGGGCCCATCAAGATATGGGCGGACAATGCATAAACACTTATACCCATTTAATGTACAAAGGAGAAACCGTTTAACAGCCATCAAGGGAAATCTCCAGACCGATCAATATGCGAACCGAGTCACGGTGACAATGTAAAAGACATTAAAAGACATTATCGGCCAGGAAGGCCAGTTAAGTTATCACCGGCTCCGGTTACAAGACAAAGCGCCCCTGCAGAGATTTCTGCCCGCCAAAATTAATACAAAGACAGGACTATGATTTGGCGGGAGATAAGACTGTCCCAAAAGGGTATAAATATGGATTTTGAAAAGTCTATCAGCGCCTCTTCTACCTCGGTAGCTTCGGAATCGATCAAGACGCTTCTTCTTTTTAAAGACGCGTCGGACGGACAATTTCGGTGAAAAAGACAACGTGGTCGGTGTTCAGCCAGACAAGGCTCGGCCACGACGGGAAGACGACGAGGGTGGCCCGAGTGCTGTTGTCGGGAGATCATCGATGACCCAGGCCGAAGGAGAAGACACCCTCGGGAAAACGACGATCCAGGCCGGAGAAAAGGACACTCCGGGCCTGACACTTCCGTGCCTCAACATCCCATCGAGGTGTTGTTCTGTTCCATGAACCCAAATCGACAACAGACCTAGTGGATCTCAACCTTGGCGAGCGCTCATCGAGGCTGTGTCTACCCTGCCGCTGAGAGAGAGAGAGAGAGAGAGAGAGAATATCGACTGCGCCAGAAGTTTCCAAATCCACGTGACGACGGAAAGCTGTGCCAAAAGGCTGCGAACCCCTTTTTCGCGATTTTGAGAGTGGTGAGCATGATCCCGAGTTCCTCAGGTCGAAACTTAGTTTAGGTATAGGGGAGGGAGTTAAGGGTAATCGTAATGTGTTTTCCCTTTTACGATGTGCCGTGTGTTCCCCATTTCCATAGAGTCAAGTTCATAAATTTGTGCATGATTGTAGTTACTTTAATCTGTGCCTATGACATGTATTTTGTAATGCTTCAAACTGTTTAAAAATAAAAGCATCCATTTCGTGCTATTCAACCTGGTCTATTGAGTCCTTTCTCTGCACTACAGTTCTCTGCATCTAAGTCCAAGGTCCAGAACCGTAGGGGAGAGTGGGTCGAACCACTCAAGGGTAATTATTGCACAAAGCCTGGCAGGAGACCAGAACGAGCAAGAGAAACCCCCTACAGTGCGGAGGAGAGGCCGAGGCTTCGAGGCCTACCTGGAAAAACGGGGAAAGGTAGGAAAATTAATGAGATTAGATAAGTTAATGACTTTCTAAATCATTTTTTTTTAAAACAATATGTGTTTTAAAAGCAACATTTTATTTAAAGACGCAGAAAGCGGGAAAAAGAAAGGAAAAGTTTGGAATCAAGATGGCGGCGACTCACCTCGGTTCAGAACGATAAGGCCCGCCCACACACGCACCAATTGGCCCGGCGGCACACACCAGCAACCCGGCGTACGATTGGTCGAGCTCGAGCTCACTCTGTCGCTAATGACCGGATAATGAGATGCTAATGAGCGGAATGTTGAAGGTTTTTCGGATACCGCGGGCGCGATTTTAGCCCGGCCAAAACGTAAATACGCTTAAACCGTCTCGGAAGCGTAAGCTTTCTTTGGAGGTAACGCGCGCGTAGGTACGCCCTGTAGCTTTCGACGCATAGCCCGCCAGACGCACACGCGATAACAGACAGACAGACAGACAGAAGGACAGATGTACCGATTTATATATATAGATAACATGTAATATGGTAAAATACTTTTCAGTGAATTCAGAATTTACAATATCTTCATAGAAACCTCAATCCCCTCTTCTTACATTGACAGTAAAATCATCATTAAACACTGAAGAACCTGTTATTAACTGAAACAAGCACTTACTCACCTACTCAAAAAACCTTATACAACAACATGATATTTTCTCAAAGTTGCAATTCCTTAACAGCTCCTTTTTCCCCACCCACATAAATCACAGAGAAATCTCAACTACCTGTACTGAATGTTCACATCATAGCTGTGATCTCCAAAGTGCACCATAATGACCTCTTGAATAAAAGCCTGATCTGTGAGTGGCACAGTAATCAAAAAAGTCAGCATGTTAAAGCAATTCAAGAAAATCAGCATCTGGTTGATCTGCCAATGCCATGGCTTCATTTAATTGACTTGAAGTCATTCACTACTACAGATCATATTTGGCATAATTCTCAGCACGATTTCTGCTCCCTGCCATAATTAACAGGAGTTCTCTGTTTGCTCTGTTTGCCCAAACCAGGTAGGAATATAACTTTACTTCTAAATGCTCAGTTCTATTCTTACTATTTCTCACAGCGAAATTATAATTACTGAAATACTAGAAAAAGAAACAAGCTCATGCAAATTTCTGAACAGATGCGTTAGTTACAGAGGTGCAAAAACATCATGAGCAGCTGGACAAGGAAGAGAAAGATGCACTTAGGGATCCGTCTGCGAGGCTTGGTCCAAAGTACTGCTAGGAAGCTTGGGAAACCAGTAAAGGAGAGGTCTGGTCTAAGGAAACTGCTGCAGTGATGTGGGCAGTAAACCTGAAACACAAAAAACATCAGGGATAATCCCAATTCAGGGAAACCTTTGGATGGGATGCTCTCCACAAAGGCTGTCATCGGAGGAAGAAATTCAATACAAAGTCATGGGGATCGGAAGTTTGATCAATGAAAAAAAATTGGAAAAATCCGAGTCAAGTGAATTTCAAATGAGGAGGCGAGTGTGGAAAAACCCTAGTCTGGTTGACGTAACTTATGGAAACAATAGGGAGGAGGAAAGACATGGACTAATGAAGCTGTGAACGTAGAGGAAGAGATAGTGAAGATACTTCTCTTCTTAGGCAGCCCCTCGGAACCGATGATGACTTAGCATTGTATCGGATTAGCATAAAATGGGAAGGATTTTAGCATGTCGAGTGTTTAACATTTATCTTTGCTCAGGCTTCAGTGGCAGAAATTCCACAGCCAACGACCAATCCTCCTAACCAAGGTCAGTAATTTACCAGTCAACACATGACCATGAGTGATCAAACACAAATTCATCACTGGAGAAAATAAATGTATCCATGGGCCACATTTCCGAGGTCCCCGGCACAAACTCCATTCCCTAGCTACCATCGCCATCCCTCTCCCTAGCATCTGTTTGAGGCTGAACCAGACTGTTCACAACCTTGATGTCATTTCTGACCCCAAGATGAGCTTCTGATCACATATCTGCGCCATCACTAAGACCGCCTATTTCCACCTCCATAACACTGTCCAACTCCACTCCTGCCTCAGCTCATCTGCTGTTGAAACCCTAATCCATGCCTTTGTTACCTCTAAACTTGACTATTCCAACGCACCCCCGGCCGGTCTCCCACATTCTACCCTCCGTAAACTTGAAGACATCCAAAAGTTTATTGCCCGTGTCCTAACTCACAACAAGTGCTGTTCACCCATCACCCCTGTGCTCGCTGACCTACATTGGCTCATGTTTAAGCAACACCTCGATTTTAAAATTCTTATCCTTGTTTTCAAATCCCTTCATGGCCTCGCTCCTCCCTATCTCTGTAATCACCTCCAGCCTGACAACCCTCCAAGATATCTGCGCTCCCCAAATCTGGCCTCTTGAGTGTAAGGGGTTCTTAGAGTTCGCAGAGGTTTCTCTCTCTAGAGGCCTCTCTCTCTTGAACAGTAAAACCTTGAGTGGTTCGACCCACTCCCCCTTAGATTCTATACACTGGACTTTGAGGCAGGAACTACAATGCAGAGAATACTCTGTAGACCAAGTTTAATGAAAACGAAATGAAACTTTATTGCATAAAGGAACAAATCAAACTGCAAGCCAATAAGGTACATGGGAGGGAAAAACAAATCATAATACAGTACTGGCTAAGATATATACAGGCATATTATACTTTACAAAGGTCATCACGAAATGGGGAAACACACGGAACATCGAGGGACAACAACTCATTGTTAAAATTACCCCTTAAATGCCAACCCCCTAAGCCTATCTAGATCAGATTATGAGAGGCCAGAAACATGCTCACCAATCCAGTTGGAAAGTATAGAGTTTTGAAAAAGGTCTGCGTTTTGATCCTTTCAGGCGTCCTGTCTCCACGTGGTCAGCGCTGCGGGCTGCGACTCTCTCTCTTCTTCCTCAAGGTGAAGGTCACGGACAGGCTGGATGCTGGCGGGCCTGGACGGCGGCGTGGACGGAGACCACCTATTTGATCATGGTCAAATAGGTTTCTTCACAGAGCCCAGCTGGTTTACCATTTTCAGATAGGTTTCTTCTGAAGGGCTGCTGTCCTTCGTCTCGTCAACGGCCCAGGGTTTGTCGATGATCTCCTGATGGTTACCCCGGGGGGGGACGCAGACTCGAATCACCTTTTTGGCTGGTCTCCGGATCGACGGTCCTCCACGGCTCTCGAAAGAGCAAGCTAGTTCAAAAGCTACCAGCTACAAGCTCCAGGCTGGAAAAGCTGCAAAAGCTCAAAGCTACCAATGGCTACCCCGGGACTCCAGTTATACTTCTCAAAAGAGGCCTTTATCTCCCGCCAAATCAAGGTTAGTCTTTGTTTAACTTTTGGCGGATTTGTAGCACAGCGGGGTAGTTATAATGTTTTAAACTACTTTGGGATGGCTGGCAACGGCCATCTCTGGTCTGGAATGACCCTGTATTGTTTTTAATGTCCTTCTGATGTCTTAAACGGTTCTTGATGTTCCCCCTATGAATATGAAACTGTTTTCCTTTGTCTGGGTAAACATCTAGATGACCTTCATCTGCAGGCCGATCTGACTGGATCTGCATCCAATCCATATGTATGTGGTTCTGTCTGGTTTTGTTTTCTCCGAAACGGCCTTCCAGAACTTACTGTGGGCTGAATCCACAAAGGCTGTCTGGGGACTGCAGGAACCATTTTAAAGTGTCCCAAAAGCTGGTCACGGGGTCTGGCGGCCATTTTGTATGCCCATTTTTCTGGGCTTCTTTTAAAACAGTCTTTAAAATTAAGGCCTCTTCTGCCAATAGACCCTTATCGGACAATGTTCAATTTTGCGAATCTTACATGAGCATCCCCGATTTCAATCGCTCCACCATTGGCAGCCGTGCCTTCAGCTGCCAAAGCCCTAAGCTCTGGAATTCCCTCCCTAAACCACTCCACCTCGCTACCTCTTCTTCCTCCTTGAAAACGCTCTTTAAAACCTGCCTCTTTCATCTGCCCTAATATCTCCTTATATGGCTCGGTGTCAAATTTTGTTTTAAAACACTCTTGTGAAGCGCCTTGGGATGTTTTACTATGTTACAGACACTATACAGATACAAGTTGTTGTTGTTGTTATGACAGGATCACACCCACTGGTTTCCTCCAATGCTGATCCTGCTGGAGTCTGTGGGATCAGTGAAAGGAAGTCTAGTTTGCATGGGCCAGGGCAGGCCCTGCGGCACTTGTGGGTGGATCTTTGACACCCATTTCCCTCATGCAGCCAGAAATTCTGGTGCCCACCTACCATTAGGGATGAGTCTTCCCAGACACTATCCATGTCCCCTTGGGATGGGGGTCAATAAAGAAACTGAAGAAACAATCCTTTCTTCAGGGGCTCAGATCATATAAATACTGTGGCTCCAAGAGCAGGTCAGAGGCTGGGTATTCTGCGGCGAGTGTCTCACCTCCTGACTCCCCATAGCCTTTCCACCACCTACAAGGCATAGGTCAGGAGTGTGATGGAATACTCTCCACTTGCCTGGATGAGTGCAGCTCCAACAACATTCAAGGTGCTCGACACCATCCAAGACAAAGCTGCCCGCTTGATTGGCATCCCATCCACCACCTTAAACATCCATGACCTCCACTACCTGCACAACGTAGCTGCAGTGTGTACCATCTACATCTAATAGCGTTGCATTGCAATGTCAGGTTAGGGAATTGGGCTAATTGGGGGAAACTGTGAGGACCGCTTGGCCAAGCCCACCCACCCCGATTAATAAGCAGTGAGGCGATTTTGAGGGCAAATGGTAATAGTGCATGGGAATTGAATTATAGTGGCCATTTGTTGGTGCAGAACTGCAGCAGTAAGACCCAGTGGTTTCCTGTTCATCTTCCCTCACTCATAGCAACATTCACAATATGTGTATCTGTGCGGAAAGGAGGGTCAGGTGCTGGAGAAGGAAAAACCGACACCTGACCGTCCTTTCCTCACAGATACACACACATTCTGAATATTGCTATGACTGAGGTATTAAGTTGGGTGAGAAGCTGAAAAGGAAACTGCTGGATTTTTCATCTAATCACAGAATGATAGCATATTAGTGAAGTTACAATGTTAATAGTGTAAAAATATTGAAAAATAATTTTCCATTATATAATACCTGTGACGAGGGCTAACGTCAGTCATGGAAGAATCATGAGGAAGGATGCAACAAGAACTGTTGGAGGTGAAATGATCAGCAGCAATCAGATTATCAGTGTTTTGTGCTGCACTCACGTTATATCATTTAGAAGCAATCCTTGCGACTGTGTCAGTCAGCTATCTGAACACTGTAATAGCAAATCTGCTTAATTTCCTGACAAAAATATAAATTTATCAGTGAATATGACTGAAATAAAGTATTAATTCTTATAATTTAAAAAACACTTGGTATGTTATAAGAAATTCATAAGTAATATTACATAGATGTGTTGTGCATTAGGAAAAAAAGTTGATTTGGGAGGCAATCTGCACTGATAAACAGTTTTAAATATATATTATATTTAGTTGCTAAAGTGAGTCAATATATTCCATTTGCTATATTTTAGTCACCTTCATATCATTGACAATATCAATTTGTCAAAAACTTGGAGAATGTCCACTGATTACTAATGAGGCAGTGTAGGCAGATGTATTTATTTTCTGTTCACTCCCATTGTGCCAGCCCCATTTTGAAGAGCCTAATTTTTTCAGCTAGAAACATTGATAAAATTGCTATTTTGAAAGCTAGTACCATGGAAACACCATCATTTCTCTTTCCTAAGTATCATAACATTAGAAGCAATAAAGAATGTTAGACAATTACAAAAAAAGAAATACTGCACGTCAGTTGATAAGAAATTATACCAGTGAAAAGATTCAATTTATAAGGATTCTTTTAAAATGATGCAAACTATATTGATTTTGACCTTGTTTCACATTAAACTCAGTTTCTCGTTTCCTGGACCTCTTTATGCTTACCTCAAGAGGTTTCGTTCGTTAGATTTCTTTGAATGGTATCAGAATGTAATAAGCGCCGATTTTGCAATTCTAGCAAAAATGGAGTTGAGCTGGCTGGCCTGCACCAACAGCTCAGGGCACTGAATGTAGCGATGGGAAGCCCTCTTCCTAATTTGAATAGGCTACTGGCATATGAAAGGCATGCCCAGAGAGCATGGCCTGTAGCACATATGGCTGCGGAACAAAAGGGAGTTTCCGCTTTGGACGCAATCGGCAATCCGGGCACAAATTGTGCTCAAAATCACGCTAGTTTTCCAAAGTGAAGTTTTGGTTCAAGTTTCCACTCAAACTAATTTGCATAATCACAAACGTAAAATCTTCCATGAACCAGCACAATCAGGCAGTGCAATAGAACGTAGTTATTTTTTTTTTCCCTTGCATTAAAAAATATTGCTTGATATATTTAAGAGTGGTAACCTGGTGCAGCATTACTAATACAGCTGAAATGGGTTTATCACAAGAAATAAGCATTTTTAATAGGAGCGTCCACCACCTGTAGAAAAACCTGCTTTTAAATAACTGAAAATACCTTTAAAAAAAGATACAGAACCATTTACAAGTATCAATGGTGTAAACCTGTCAGTTTCTTAGTAAATTAAATATTTAAACACTTTTAAAGCTAGTACCATGGAAACACCATCATTTCTCTTTCCTAAGCATCCTAATTACAAAAAAAGAAACACTGCACGTCAGTTGATAAGAAATTATACCAGTGAAAAGATTCCATTTATTCTATTAGTGCCATTGCACCAAAAAAGGTTAATTTTAAGAGCCTCCTCGAAGGGCCGCAAACGGACGCAATTGGCAGAAAGCCGCCATGGTCATTAATTCGATCTGGGGGCATGGCCAGTTTTGTGGGCAGGGCCAGCTTCTAGTGCAATGCTTTTTAAACCAGCGCAAAAGATCGCAGAAACTCGATTTGTGCTGTACGTAACTTGTACTTGAAATTCCTCGATCTTTTGTGCTGGTTTGGCAAATCCAGCACAAGCTAGCAGAAACTGTACCCCAAGATCCAAGAAAGCAGCAGCTTATAAAGGGCTGCAATTTGCCATTAAAGGACAAGTTGTGGTGGATAATTGGACTAAATATCCACAAGGGCACAGCAGAGACAAGTGGCCAACATGCCTCCTTTTGATGAAGAAGAGTTGGCAGTCTTGCTGAAGAAGGAATACCAAAGAAAACTGGCCCACTTTACAGAGAAAAAAAGAAAAAGAAAAGAGGAAGGAAGGAAGGGAGGAAGGAAGGGAGGGAGGAAAGGAGGGTGATGTGCCATCAATAACTCAAAGACAAGGAATTAAAGGATTCAACTGAAGGCTTTTAATCACTAAGAACATTGCATGTCTTTCCACATCGGATTCGTCTGGCAGAAATGACTCATACAGCTCTTGAGACCTTTATATGACAAAAGACAGGGGCGGAGCCAATACACACAATAGGAAAAAGGGGGCGGTACACACAATACAATGCAGGTAAAACACAGGGGCTGATGAAGGCATATATTTCATCACATTCACCCCTTCTACAGATTCAGTCTGTCCGGGGGTGTGATAGTCCTTCCTGAATGTCGCAACAGTACCTCGGGTTCCGACCGGGAGTCCGTGGTGCCCTCCTGGGCATACCCCTGTGCTGGGGGTGTTGCAGGTACTTCTGGGGGTGGTGAGGATACCTCTGGGGATGGTGGAGGTTCTTCTGGGGGTGGTGAGGATGGGTCATCATCGCTTCCTTGTGTATTGAGTGGTGCTGGAGTTTTGCTAAGTGGGAGAAAAATCATTTAAGTGTATTTTGTGAATTTTAGTGTGTTAAGAAGTCAATTATTTGAAGTAAGTTTAATTTTTTAAGGGTTTTTTTAAACTCTTGGGCAGTTTAAACCGGAAGTAGAATCCGGGTATAAAAGGGGAGGGGCTAGTGCAGTGCACGGAGTGCCTTGTGCATTGAGTGGTGCTGGAGTTTTGCTAAGTGGGAGAAAAATCATTTAAGTGTATTTTGTGAATTTTAGTGTGTTAAGAAGTCAATTATTTGAAGTAAGTTTAATTTTTTAAGGGTTTTTTAAACTCTTGGGCAGTTTAAACCGGAAGTAGAATCCGGGTATAAAAGGGGAGGGGCTAGTGCAGTGCACGGAGTGCCTTGTGCATTGAGTGGTGCTGGAGTTTTGCTAAGTGGGAGAGTTCGGATAAGTGGGAGGTGAGTGTGTGTTTTTTGCTCTGTTTTGTTCCCCACTCCCAGGCTTGGACAACACTGCGGAGGCGGAGCAGCGAGACGAGTCAACCAAACAGGCCCCACAGACAGTATTCAAGGAGGAGGTTGGTGATCAGCTGGTTGGTTGGTTTTCTTCCTTCTCTTCTCTTTTATACCTTTAAGTTGGTAAGTCCTTTGAATAGTGGTGTGACATTATCATCTATATCCGGGCAGGGTCTTCATAACTAATAATAAGAAATTTAATTAATTATATAGAATGGAGCAGGTGATGTGCTACTGTTGCGAGATGTGGGAGCCGGTGGTCCCCATTGAGGCTCACGGTGATTACATCTGCGACAAGTGTTTGCTGCTAGAGGAACTCAAGTTCCATGTTATGGAGCTTGAGACCGAGCTTCAGACACTGCGACACATCAGGGAGGGGGAGAAGTTCCTGGACTCTATGTTTCAGAAGATGGTCGCACCTATGAAGTTAATTACTGCAGATGTAGTCCGTGGTCAGGGACAGGGCGGTGTGACTACGAGTGAGGAAGGTACAGGGATCCAGGCTGTAGTGTTGAAGGAGACGCAGCCCTTGTTCTTGTCCAGCAGGATCAAGGTTCTTACTCCCTGTGAGGGCGGGAGTGGGGACTGCAGGGAGGATGAGCAACCTGGCCACAGCACCGTGGTACAGGGGGCCATTCAAGTGGAGGGAGTAAAAAGAAATGTTGTAGAGGTAGGGGATAGTATCATTAGGGGATAGATAGGGTTCTCTGCAGTCAAGAGCGGGAGTCCCGAAGGCTGTGTTGCCTGCCCGGTGCCAGGGTTAAGGACATCTCTTCTGGGCTGGAAAGAAACTTGGAGTGGGAGGGGGAGGATCCAGTTGTCGTGGTCCATGTTGGTACAAACGACGTAGATAGGACAAGGAAGACGGTTCTGTTAAAGGAGTATGAGCAGCTAGGGGTCAAATTAAAAAACAGAACCTCAAGGGTAATAATCTCTGGATTATTACCTGAGCCACGAGCGAATATGGCTAGGATAAATAAAATTAAAGAGTTAAATGCATGACTCAAAGACTGGTGTGGGGGAAATGGGTTTTGCTTCTTGGGACACTGGCACCAAAACTGGGACAGGAGGGAGCTGTTCCGTTGGGACGGACTCCACTTGGCCAGTGCTGGGACTAGAGTCCTGGCGATTCATATAACTAGGGCTGTAGAGAGGGCTTTAAACTAATTAGTGGGGGGGGAGGTTTCTAGAGAGCAAATAATACAAATGACAACAGAGAAGGTCATAGACTTAGGTAGCAGTAGGGGAATTAAGAAACAGAATGTGTCAGGAAGGGACAGAAGGTATGGAGCAAAAAGTAAAGTACTAAAAAGGGAAAAAACAGGAACTAAGTGTTACAAAACATATTTGAAAGTTCTTTATCTGAATGCACGTAGCATTTGTAACAAAATGAATGAGTTAACGGCACAAATAACGACATATGGGTATGATCTTGTGGCCATTACAGAAACATGGCTGCAGGGTGACCATAACTGGGAATTAAACATACCAGGTTATTTAACAATCAGGAAGGACAGGCAGGAAGGGAGAGGAGGTGGGGTGGCTATGTTAATAAAGGAAGGAATCACTATAATACAGAGAAATGATATTGGGTCAAAGGAGCAGGATAGTGAAACAGTTTGGGTGGAGATAAGGAATAATAAGGGGAAAAAAACACCAGTGGGTGTAGTCTATAGGCCCCCGAACAGTTGCAACTCTGTTGGACGGAGTATTAATCAGGAAATAGTTGAGGCTTGTAATAAGGGAACAGCTATAATTATGGGGGATTTTAATTATCATATTAACTGGGCAAATCAAATTGGGCAGAGCAGCCTTGAGGATGAGTTCATTGAGTGTATTAGGGATGGATTTCTTGAGCAGTATGTAACTGAACCGACCAGGGGGCAAGCAACCTTAGATTTGGTCCTGTGTAATGAGACAGGATTAATTAAAAATGTCCTAGTAAAGGATCCCCTTGGAATGAGTGACCATAACATGGTTGAGTTCCATATTCAATTAGAGGGTGAGAAGGTTGGATCTCAAACAAGCATGCTCAGCTTGAATAAAGGAGACTATGAAGGTATGAGAGCGGAATTGATTAGAGTGGACTGGGAAAATAGATTAAAGGGTAAGACGGTACATGATCAGTGGTGTACATTTAAGGAGTTATTTTACAACTTCCAAAAAATATATATTCCACTGAGGAAAAAAGGGTGTAAAAGAAAAGATAGCCATCCGTGGCTAAGTAAAGTAATTAAGGATAGTATCCGACTAAAAACAAAGGCATATAAGGTAGCCAAATCTAGTGGGAGGATGGAAGATTGGGAAGTCTTTAAAAGACAGCAAAAAATAACTAAAAGATTGATTAAGAAAGGGAAGGTAGATTATGAAAGTAAATTAGCAAAAAATATAAAAACAGACAGTAAAAGTTTCTATAGTTATATAAAAAGAAAAAGGGTTGCTAAAGTAAATGTTGGTCCCTTAGAGGATGAGACCGGGAAATTAATGGTGGGAAACATGGAGATGGCAAAAACACTGAACAATTATTTTGTATCAGTCTTTACAATAGAGGACACTAAGAATATCCCAACACTGGACAAACAGGGGGCTCTAGTGGGGGAGGAACTAAATACGATTAAAATCACTAAGGAAGTGGTGCTTGGTAAAATAATGGGACTCAAGGCGGATAAATCCCCTGGACCTGATGGCTTGCATCCTAGGGTCTTGAGGGAAGTAGCGGTAGGGATTGTGGATGCATTGGTAATAATTTTCCAAAACTCACTGGACTCAGCAAAGGTCCCGGCAGATTGGAAAACTGCTAATGTAACACCCTTATTTAAAAAGGGTAGTAGGCAGAAGGCTGGAAACTATAGCCCTGTTAGCCTAACATCTGTGGTTGGTAAAATGTTAGAGTCCATTATTAAGGAGACAGTAACGGGACATTTGGATAAACATAATTTAATAGGACAAACTCAGCATGGCTTCATGAAGGGGAAGTCATGTTTGACAAATTTGCTGGAGCTTTTTGAGGAAGTAACATACAGGGTGGATAAAGGGGAACCAGTGGACGTAGTGTAATTAGACTTCCAAAAGGCATTTGACAAGGTGCCACACAAAAGATTATTGCTCAAGATAAAAAATCACGGGATTGGGGGTAATATTCTGGCGTGGGTGAAGGATTGGCTCTCTAACAGAAAGCAGAGAGTTGGGATAAATGGTTCGCTCTCAGATTGGCAACCAGTAACTAGTGGTGTTCCGCAGGGGTCAGTGCTGGGTCCCCAACTCTTTACAATCTATATTAACGATTTGGAGGAGGGGACCGAGTGCAACATATCAAAGTTTGCAGATGATACAAAGATGGGACAGAAAGTAGTGAGTGAGGAGGACATAAAAAACCTGCAAAGGGACATAGACAGGCTAAGTAAGTGGGCAGAGATTTGGCAGATGGAATACAATACTGGAAAGTGTGAGGTTATGCACTTTGGCAGGAAAAATCATAGAGCAAGTTATTATCTTAATGGCAAGAAACTGGAAAGTACTGTAGTACAAAGGGATCTGGGGGTCCTGGTGCACGAAACTCAAAGTTAGTATGCAGGTGCAGCAAGTGATCAAGAAGGCCAATGGAATGTTGGCTTTTATTGCTAGGGGGATGGAATATAAAAACAGGGAGGTATTGCTGCAGTTGTACAAGGTATTGGTGAGACCGCACCTGGAATACTGCATACAGTTTTGGTGTCCATACTTAAGAAAAGACATACTTGCTCTCGAGTCAGTACAAAGAAGGTTCACTCGGTTAATCCCGGGGATGAGGGGGTGGTCATATGAGGAGAGGTTGAGTAGATTGGGACTCTACTCATTGGAGTTCAGAAGAATGAGAGGCGATCTTATTGAAACATATAAGATTGTGAAGGGGCTTGATCGGGTGGATGCGGTGAGGATGTTCCCAATGATGGGTGAAACTAGAACTAGGGGGCATAATCTTAAAATAAGGGGCTGCTCTTTCAAAACTGAGATGAGGAGAAACTTCTTCACTCAGAGGGTGGTAGGTTTGTGGAATTTGCTGCCCCAGAAAGCTGTGGAAGCTACATCATTAAATAAATTTAAAACAGAAATAGATAGTTTCCTAGAAGTAAAGGGAATTAAGGGTTACGGGGAGCGGGCAGGAAATTGGACATGAGTCTAGTTTCGGAATGGTCATGGCCCTGTGGGTAGTGGAGTGGGCCCAGGGGCCGTGTAGCCTGGTTCTGCTCCTACTGTGTTCTAATTCTGTGTTAGATTTCAGGAGATGGTTTTATTCCTGTTCCTGGCTGGGGTGGAGATTGCCTTTACAGAAGGTAAGTACTGTAGAAAATATAGGGACAGAGTGATCTCCTGGAAGAATTTCGATCACCTAGATGGGTCGGAGAGGAATTTCCCAGATTTTTTCTCCCAAATTGGCCATTGGGTCTTTATCTGGTTTTTCGCCTCTCCCGGGAGATCACATGGGTTCGGGTGGATGCACAGTGATAGAAGATTTGAGGTTAGGATTAGATCAGCCATGATCTTATTGAATGGTGGAGCAGGCTCGAGGGGCCGATTGGCCTACTCCTGCTCCTATTTCTTATGTTCTTATGTTCCTGCCGAGGCGAGGTCCTTTATGGACACGGTGTCCTCATGCCCGTCGGCGTGCTTGACGTATGCGTACTGTGGGTTTGCATGGAGTAGGTGTACTGCCTCCACAAGGGGATCCATTTTGTGGCCCCTCACATGCTTCCGTAATAGGACTGTCCCTGGGGTAGAGAGCCACGAAGGTAGGGACACTCCTGAGGTTGATTTGCGGGGAAAAACAAACATCTTCTCGTGAGGAGTGGCGTTAGTAGTAGTACACAGTAGCGACCTTATCGAGTGGAGTACGTCTGGGAGGACCTCTTGCCAGCGGGAGGTAGGGAGGCCTTTAGACCTTAGTGCTAAGGTGACCGCCTTCCACACCGTCGCGTTCTCCCTCTCCACTTGCCCATTACCCCGGGGGTTATAACTAGTGGTCCGACTCGTGGCTATCCCCTTCGACAGCAGGTATTGGTGCAGTTCGTCGCTCATGAACGATGCCCCCCTGTCAGTGTGGATGTAGTTAGGCATGCCGAATGTGCAAAACAGGCTGCCGAGGCACTTGATGACTGTGGCACTGGTCATGTCTGGGCAGGGGTAGGCGAATGGGAAGCGGGAATACTCGTCCACAATGTTGAGAAAGTACACATTGCGGTCGGTGGAGGGGCGTGGTCCCTTGAAATCTAAGCTCAGGCGCTCGAATGGCCGTGTAGCTTTGATCAGGTGGGCTCGGTCGGGCCTGAGAAAACGGGGCTTGCATTCCGCACAGGTGCGGCAGTCCCTGGTCATAGACCGGACCTCCTTGATGGAATAGGGCAGGTTACGGGATTTTATAAAGCGGAATAGCCGGGTGACCCCCGGGTGGCAGAGGCCATTGTGGAGGCCCTGTAGCCTGTCCCCCTGGATGCTGGCACACATCCCTCATGATAGGGCATCGGGGGATTCGTTGAGGGCCCCCGGCCTATATATTATGTCGTACTCAAACGTGGAGAGTTCGATCCGCCACCTGAGAATTTTGTCGTTCTTGATCTTCCCCCTCTGTTTGTTGTTAAACATGAAGGCTACCGACCGCTGGTCGGTAAGCAGGGTGAAGCGTTTGCCGGCTAGGTAGTGCCTCCAGTGCCGCACTGCCTCCACTATGGCCTGGGCCTCCTTCTCTACCGAGGAGCGCCTGATCTCGGGCCCTTGGAGGGTTCTTGAGAAAAAGGCTACGGGCCGCCCATCCTGGTTGAGGGTGGCTGCTAAAGCGAAGTCGGACGCATCGCTTTCGACCTGGAAAGGGATGTTTTCGTCCACTGCCTGCAGCGCGGCCTTCTCAATGTCGTGCTTAATGCTGTTGAAGGCGGCGTGGGCCTCGGCCGTGAGCGGGAAGGACGTTGATTTCAGGAGGGGACGGGCCTTGTCGGAATAATTGGGGACCCATTGGGCGTAATAGGAGAAAAACCCCAGGCACCTTTTCAGGGCCTTGGGAGTGTTTGGTAGGGGTAGCTCCCGTAGGGGGCGCAATCGGTCGGGGTCCGGACCGATTTCCCCGTTTTCCACCACGCAGCCCAGGATACAGAGGCGCGTGGTGCTAAAGGCACACTTATCCTCGTTGTAGGTGAGATTGAGTCTGAGGGCGGTTTTCAGAAATCTCGCGAGGTTCGAGTCGTGGTCTTGCTGGTCGTGGCCGCAGATGGTGACGTTGTCTAGGTATGGATAGGTGGCTGTTAACTGGTTCTCATCGACCATGTGGTCCATCTCCCGCTGGAAGACCGAGACCCCATTCATTACCCCAAAGGGGACTCTGAGGAAGTGGTAGAGGCGTCCGTTCGCCTCGAAGGCGGTGTATGGACGGTCCTCCAGCCTAATGGGGAGCTGGTGGTATGCCGATTTTAGGTCGATGGTGGAAAACACCCGGTATTGCACGATTTGGTTAACCATATCCGCTATGCGGGGCAGAGGGTAGGCGTCTAGCTGGGTGTATAATTAACCGTCTGGCTGTAATCTATCACCATCCGCTTCTTTTCGCTACCCTTAACTACTACTACCTGGGCGCGCCACGGGCTGGTACTGCATTCAATGATACCCTCCCGCTTGAGTCTTTCTACTTCCGACGCAATGAACCGTCTGTCCTCCCAGCTGTACCGCCTACTCTTGGTCGCTATGGGTCGACAGTTGGGTGCGAGGTTGGCGAACAGAGAGGGCGGCTTGACCTTCAGGGTAGCCAGACCGCACACTGTGAGGGGCGGCTGGGACCCACTGTAGGTGAGCGTGATACTTTGGTGGTGGCACTGGAAGTCCAGACCCAAGATCACGCTCACACAGAGATCTGGCATTATCAATAGTTTAAAATCTCTGTAATCAGTGCCTTTTACCGACAACATAACCGTGCAGAAACCTATAATTTTTGAGGTATGGGTCTTATCAGCCATGGCGATTTTGCCCTGTGTAGGGACTATCGTTAGTGAAAGTCATTTTACCAGGCTAGGATGAATAAAGCTTTCAGTGCTCCCGCAGTCAATCAAGCATTTAACCTTGTTCCCGTTTACCTCTATGTCCATCATCGATCTAGACAACGGATGTGGCCTGGATTGATCCACCGTGATCGAGGCCACCAGTGGGTCCTGGAGGTCCGTGTAGTTGGGACAAGATGGTGGACTCCATGAGGGTGGACAAGATGGCGTCCAAGATGGCCACCCCCACGGCGCGCACGCGGCGGTGGCGGAGTTGGAGGCGGGGTTCCCTCTGCAGACTTTGCTGAAATGTCCTTTCTTCCCGCATTTAAAACAGGTGGTGCCCTTCGCTGGGCACAAATGCCTGGAGTGTTTGTCCTGGCCGCAGAAGTAGCATTTCGGGCCCCGATGCATCGCGGCAGTAGTGGGGCTCCTGGGTGGAGGCTGGGGCTCCGATGGTGCTGGGCTGGCCTGAGACCTGGGAGGTGAAGATGGCTTCCAAGATGGCGGCCCCCACGGCGCACACGAGGCGGAGTGGGCCGCGTGACCTGAGGAACAGGATTCAGAGTTCCTCTGGGCCATATCCAGCGATCGCGCTATGCCCATAGCCTGTTTTAAGTCCAGTCCCTCCTTTTCAAACAGTTTCTGCCGAATGTAATTTGAACTGAGGCCCGCAATAAAGGAGTCTCAGATCAGCTCCTCCGTGTACACGATGGCAGACACGGCCTTACAGTTACAGTCTCTGCCCAGTACTTTTAGGCTTAGCATGAAGTCCTCTAGTGACTCACCATGCCACTGCGTGCGAGTAGTCAGAAGATGCCTGGCGTACACCTCGTTTATTGGTCACACGTAGTGGGCCTTCAGAATGGTGCAGGCATCCCCGTAGCTGGTGGCATCTCGGATGAGAGGGGAGACCCGATGACTCACCCAGTTTCGCAGGATTCCCAGTTTCACGTCTCCGGTGGCAGTCGCGGCTGCGATGGCGGTGGCTGAGCTTTCGATGAAAAATTCGAAGCATTGGAATCAGTGTCCGAACTGTGTGGCTGCGTCTGAGGCATGGGGGTCCAGATCCAAGCGCTCTGGTTTCAGGAGTCGATCCATCTTGGTGTTTTAGTGATTAAAATTGATGTGCCATCAATAACTCAAAGACAAGGAATTAAAGGATTCAACTGAAGGCTTTTAATCACTAAGAACATTGCATGTCTTTCCACATCGGATTCGTCTGGCAGAAATGACTCATACAGCTCTTGAGACCTTTATATGACAAAAGACAGGGGCGGAGCCAATACACACAATAGGAAAAAGGGGGCGGTACACACAATACAATGCAGGTAAAACACAGGGGCTGATGAAGGCATATATTTCATCACAGAGGGACTGACTGACTGACTGACTACCGGATGTCCCAAAGCGCTTTACAGCCAATTAAGTACTTTTTGAAGTGTAGTCACTGTTGTAATGTAGGAAACGCAGCAGCCAATTTGCAAACAGCAATGCGATAATGACTAGATAATCTGTTTTAATGATGTTGATTGAGGGATAAATATTGGCCAGGACTGTGCAGATGCAAGCTGCATGGAAGGACACAGTTTACCAAGTCAATGTAGACACCCAGATCCCTTGTACCTCACTCCAAAGATGGAGGAAGACAAAGTTAAGTGTGTGCATCACCTTTTCTTGAGGGCCCATCAAGCATGACACAAACCTAAGTTGGGAACTCTGCAACCTCTAGGAGGATCCACTTGAAGCATTGTACACAGCCCTTTTACATATACTCTTTCAACATACCAAATTTAGACGACAGCTTTGGCCACGATTTTGCTGGCACTCAGAGGGCGGGTTTGGAGGCGGTCAGAGGCTAAATTCGATTTGATTGACGGCGGGTTCCGAATCCGCCATCAACCCGCCTCCAAACAGCTTCCCCAAGTGTCGGGTCCCCGATTTGTGAATGGACCTGACACCTAGCAGTGAGGAAGCGGATTAAAGGCTATTACCTGCCTGTTAACAGGTACTTGTCAGTAGTTTTCAGCCTGTTTTTGGATTTTCCCGCTCCTGGGTCGGCTTTCCCAATGTTCGGACACCACGCCCGGTAAGTGTGTTGTTGTGAGTCTGCTGTAATGTTTGTGGAATGATGACAGCTGCAGAAGTGGTGTGAAGGATCCAATGTTGCACATGGTGAGTATCAGAGCAAATAAAATGTTGTTTACTGCATTTTTAAAACATTTACAGATTTCTTTAGCTTACAAGTTTTTAAATCCAACTATGGGGGCGATTTTATTAATGGGGGCGCGTTGGAGGCGGGACTGTTGCTTGGCCAGTATATGTCCTGCCTCCATCAATTTGTGGCCAACCCACGCTATTTTTCCTTGATTGACCTTGTTAAGCCCACCCAGTGGGCTTAGCAGGCCAATTAAGGGAAAAAGCCAGTTGCAGAGAACGTCAATGTATGATGTTTCATCTGTCATTGTTTGACAGCTTTGTGAAGCTGTTAAACAGTGACATTCTCTGCAGTTTGATGAGGTCTTGCATACAAGACCTCACCAAACTTCTTTGTTTTACAAAAATGAGATGGTTGTTGCATCTGAGAATGCAACGGCAACCTCTCATCTGCAACACGGAGGTCCAAGACTTTCCGCACACAAACTGACTGAAGCCTGCAGGAAGAAACAAAGGTAAGTACACTTTTAAAAACACTTTGCACTTACCTCAGATACTCACCTCTACACTCTTGCACCCATCACTTACCTTCACACCACACATTTGCAACCCCCCCCCACCCCCGACCCCCGCAGTCCCAGTACTCGCCTTGCTGAGCTGGCACTTGTGAGGGCAAAAAGGAAATAATCCTATTTTCTGCCTGTTAACTACCTGTTAACAGGCAGTTAATAGGCTTTAATCCCTTCCTGCCTCCAAGGAGATGGGACCCGGCACCCGCCCCCAAATTCTGCCATTTTCCCAGCAGTCCCGCCTCCATCCCTGCCTCCCCAGGGCTGGCGAAATCACTCCCTTTATGTCCAGTGCCGCCTCATTGGGAGAACCTCTCTCACCAGTGACAGATCGCTTTGGTCACCTCACCTGCAGCTGCCATCTATTCCAGCATATGGAGGGAGTCATTGGAGAGCTTGGATGCAAGAGGTCACCTTGGTGCAGTGATTGTTAGTGTTTGCAGCACATCAATGCTGTCAAACATTGAGAAATCAACTATCAAAATAAAATTGTGCGTGGTCCCTTTAAGGAAACCGGCAGATGACGCGTCATCAAGTGACGTCATCAGACCCGCTTTCTGTTTATTGGCCGGCAAGTCCGCAGGGCAGGCTTAACAAGGTCAATCAAGGTAAAATCACATCTGTGGAGCGGAGGCAGCTGGGGGCGGGACTGGAAGCTGGAAACCAGCTGTCCTGCACCCACCCTGACACCGATGACAAAATCGCAGCCTTTGTCTTGCAGATGGAGATGATGACCAAGGAACAGCAAACAAATGCTCAAATTTCCAGCCTGAGGCACACCGCTGCATTATGGGATTTTCTCAATGGCCAACTCCCATAGATGCAGAGGTTAGCCCTTGTCTCCTAAGGATCATCCACAAAGTATCTATTCTCCTTTCAAAAATGTAGGTACCTTGATATGCGAAATAATAAAGGCATCATGGTTACCTCTTGGATAACAGCCATTGACATTCATAATGATGTTTCTGTGGTTATCTACCACCTAAACATTAATTGAGTGTATTCTCTTTCTGTTCATGTAGACCATGGGTTTGATGTCTTTAATGCCCACAAGGGTGCCATCTATAGCATCCTGCACTCATGAGAACCCTCCCACCACATGTTCAGCTAATGCTTCCCTTACACAGGAAAAGTGATAAAGGTGCTCCTACCTGCTAACATAGCATTTGTCACTTGCTTTATATAGGTATGCACTACAGAGTGCCTGATGTGACAGGTTGGAAGGATGCAGTCATATGAAGGCATCATGATGTGGTAACTTTTACTTCTATCAGAAGAGCCAGTCCTGTTCCATGTTGTCTGCAGGACACCCTCTAGCAGATGATACAACTTTTTATGAAGTGGTGGTGGCAAAGACAGGTCTTCTCTAACATGCCCAGGGATGTGTGGACTGGTCAATAAACTAGGAACTCGGGTTAGAGATATGTGCAAACAATGCCTCAGCAATTGTTGCAACTTCATTTGTTGGCCTGTCGTGAACCCCTCTTTTTCATCTGAATCATGCAGCACTGTCAAACTCCCAAAGGGAATTTCCATTCTCACTACTTTGTATAATGCTATTTAAATGCTAGCAGCAACCAAGAAAGTAGTGACGATGAAAAAAAGACAAAATTGTTGGACTCCCCAACAAATCCAATCATTTTATGAGGCAAAATGTAGCAAAATGTAATAGAAAATGCAAATAAAGCAAACACATAACATTAGCCAAGTTTCAGCAGGCCAGTTCCAGGATCCATGATAAGCCCATCTTATATGAGTGAGATACACACTGTGGGCAAAGCCTCTGCAAAACTTGGAAGATTCAGTGTGGGATTCAGTGTTATACCCTCCATAAACTTGAGGTCATTCAAAACTCTGCTGCCTTTGTCCTAACTCGCACCAAGTCCTGTTCACACATCACTCCTGTGCTCACTGACCAACATTGGCTCCCAGTTAAGCAACTTAAAATTCTCATCCCTATTTTCAAATTTCTCCATGGCCTCACCCCTCCCTATCTCTGTAATCTCCTCCAGCCCTACAAGCCTCCAAGATATCTACACTCCTCTAATACTGGCCTCGGCCCTAATATCTCCTTATGTGGCTTGGTGTCAAATTTTGTTTTAGAACGCTCCTAGGAAATGCCTTGAGACTTTTTACTACGTTAAAGGTGCTATATAAATACAGGTTGTTGTTTATGTAAACGAGACTCACAAATGCTTGTAGCACTGCCTTATTTTGTCCCCAGAAACTGAATGATGCAAAATGTTATGCCCCACATCAGCCACCAGCGAAAATCAGCCCTACAGTTTTAAATAAAACATTCACAATAGAAAAACATAATCATGTATCCTGTCTTGTGAAACAGCTGCCTGTGTGGGTGCAGAGTAACCACACCCTGATTAGTATTTGTTTTTATCCCACTTGCTTGACGTTGCTGCATGATCCTGCAATTAGCCCACAATTCTACATGTTTCAAATTGTGATTTTAGTTACCATCCTTTGGACATTCTCCCAATACTAGAGGAGTGCCAGTGTCTCAATACAAGACTACAATACCCTCAAGCCATGCAAAGAGTACTGTGAGACCAACTTCACAAGAAAGAAAGAAAGAACTACCTCCAAGGAGTATACAAGGCAATGTCTACGATATATTGTATAAGTATGACACTGAGACTATGGCCGCGATTCCCCCTACCTCGGCGGGTCCAGGGCGGGTGACGTCGGTGGCGGGTCCTGATCTCGCTGCTGGCTCCAGCCCGTTCTGTAGAATCATTTTACATTGATTGGGCTTGTTAAGCCCGTCCAGCATGTTTGCCGGCCAATTGAAGGAAGCGGGTCTGATGGCATCATTTGATGATGCGTCATCAGCCGGTTTCCTTAAAGGGACCACGCACAAATTTATTTTGACAGTTGTGCTGTCAGTGTTCTACAGCATTGAGATGCTGCAAACACTGACAAGCACTGCACAGAGGTGCACGGCTGCACCCAGGCTCTCCCAAGACTCCCTCCATATGCTTATGGAGGGAGTCACAGCACGCAGGGAGGTTCTCTTCCCTTCCAATGCACGGAACAGACCTCCCCAGGAGACCAACGCAGCCTGGTTGCACATTGCACAGGAGGACACAAGCAGGGATGTCATCAGGAGGACCAGGCTGCAGTGGCGCAAACCTTTCAATGATCTCAGTAGATCACGAAACATCACTGCAAAGCCACATTCAATCTCACCCTGCTTTGCCACTCATCACATCCCCATCACTTTGCTTTCCCTACCCTACTCCTGCACATCCTTACTCACACCAACTTACCTTGCACCTCCACCCATCCCTCTCTATCTACATTATCACTTCCTCATCTCACTAGCCACCCCTCACACTCACCCTCATCCTAGTCCAATCATACCAACAAACAACACACAAGGGTAGGCACTTGTGTGGTGTTTCAGCCAATGTTCACGTGAAGTTTCTATTAATGTGGTATCAAACATTGAAACCTTTATTTTGAACACTTTGGGGGGAAAATTGGGTTGCTTTGCGCATCCCATTACGCTAAGGGGGCACAAAGCAATTAGTGCCCGGGCGCAGCACCGGCCACGCCTCCCACAAAATTCAGGAGGATGTTAGCGGTGGCACCGGCTGCGATTTTCGGGAACGTCCCCTGACTTACCATCAGACACTATGTCCGACGGGGTCAGGGGGGCCTACCTGCAGCCGGGGAGGCGCTATTTAAAGGTGAGGTGCAGGGCGCCCATTTTTTTGCTGGCCGCCTGCCAGCACCTGCCTGCACTCCTGTCCCCGGCCTCCTGAACCATCGCCCCCCCCCCCCCCCGGCCTGTAGAGTGCGCTCCAAGAATCCGGCACTTCTCTTGAGTGCCGGGCTCTTTTGCCGGCACTCCAATCCCCGGAGGCCCAGCTGGGCCCCGGGTCACACTGCACAAGGCCCCTCCCCTTTAAGAAGGGTAAGAAGGCCTGCAATACCGCGGCACGATGTTGACTCGCAGCGCCCCAAGAGGCATGTGGAGTGCTTCCAGTAGCGCCCCGCTTCCCTCTTGGGGCGCAACCACTCAATTTCTGGTGCGGGGGCGCTAATTTTTCCGGGGCCCGGCGAAGGTAGCGACTCAATTTTTAGCCCTTTGTGTTCTTGGACAGATCTGTGTATACCTTTGGAAGTGGCTTAGTGAGTTGCAGTGAATGGTGAGACATAACGGTGCCCCCTGCAATGGTGATGTGTGTGAAAGGAATGGCATGGGCATTGTAAGGATGCTTTATGGTGTTGGTGTGGGGCAGTGCCAACCTGGTGTATCATGTGGCAGCCAGGGTGTACAGCATCAAGTGAAGTAAATCTGGCCATGGTGAGGCCATCCCTGGCCTCCCGGGCAGCAATGTGGTTGGTTGCTGATACCCTCTGTCCTGTGCAGCATCAGTTGATTCCAGAGAAGGTTGGTGTTGTTGTTGGTGCTGCTGATGTGCCTGGTGCTGCTGGTGTTGGGGCTGATCGTGGTGGGATTCTGAAACCAAGGTGAGATAGTTTCAAGGGCACATGTTCCAATGAGGTGACACTGGATACAGAGTTTGTTCCAAACACTTGCAACCTGGATAAAGCTCAATCTATCTTCCAAATGCAGTGAGCAACAGCTTCTGAGCTTGGAAAGTGAACAGCTGTGAGTTGGGAGCTTTTATAGCACATTTCAAGCTGTCAAGAAATCAGATGATTCCATGCTGATTCAACTCCCAGCCTCCTTACCTGATGTGATCCCCGAGCAGCGTGGACCCCATGGGCGATCTCGTAAAATGGTACGGTGAGCTCAAAATACTTTTTAATGGGCTGCTAACAAGGTCATAATGACCTGAATTGCTTCCCCCGCCACTGCGTGTCGGGTCTGTTCAGCCCTGACAGACCCGACATCTGAGAAAGTCACATGGTGGCAACTTGACAGTGGGGTCCCGATCCGCTGTCAGAAAAAAAGAATTCCCACCCAACCCGCCACTGAACATGCCCGCTGAACCCCTGAAAAATTCCCCCCATTTTTCTAAACATTACAACTTAACGCCATCTTATATTGTGACTGTATAACAATAATGCTGTGTTCCACAGCCTTGCATTCCAGACTATTACATTTTATAGCAGGGTGGATCAAGAGTGAAATTTGATTCTACCAAGTGGACTTAACATTAACATCAGAAGCTATTTGTATGCAAAAAAGCAGGAGGAAGATTTTCAGCTGTGAACCATTTTCCTCAGGAGACATATTTGATCTTGCTGGAACCATTCAAAATGTCAGCATATTCCAGAGGGTGCAAGCACTGCTCTTTGAACAACTCGCCCACCTTCTGTGTACTGAAATAAACTAGCACAAATTCATTTTGACACTGTCTTACTTGGTGTGCCAAAATTATAAAGGCTTCATAGTGTTCTACGCAGAGTACATTGTATATTATTATATGTGGTATTATCTTGTGTCTATTAATTGCTCTGAAATGGTGTAATCATTTTGCATATGTTCTTGTGCTCTGACATTTGCATATTAAACTATTTTGTATATTTTTATGATCATATCTTATCACAACTATTTAACATTCAGAAAATGACTGAATAATTCAGTACCTTTGGACAACTTGGCGCTGAGAATCCATGAGTTGCACTCTGCCTTCTGACCACTGGTTAGTAAGCTGGCCCTTCACCCCATTTGAATTCCTAAGCTATGGGGTATTTGCATAAATTAGCCGGGTGCCTGTGCCATTTGTGGCACAGATGGAGCACCTGCTTGGTGTGGGGAAGGAAACTGTCTACAGAGCCTTGCTGCAGCTTTGGAGTACCAGATGAATATTTCCCAAAATGTAAAAAGCAAATTGGCCTGATTCCAAAAAAGGACGATTTCTTTACATCACTCCGTGATCTGTTAGCATAAGAAAACTCACCTTTCAAAAGCTCATAGACCCTACATCCACCAAGTCCTACCACGCTAGTATGCCTGTTTTATGCATAGCAATGGGGGTGTTAAGGCATGCATGGCATTGAGGGTAGCGAAGCGAAAACTGGTAGGAGTTCTGCCGAATGACGTCATCCCACCATTGCTGCCTCTTTCAATGATGTCTGCACAGAAGAGGTTGGGCATAAGAAACACCCTCTGCACTTCCGGTGGAAATGCTGATGGACATTAAATGTAGTGGAAACCCAAGCAATCAATTTTTTAAATTTTATTCATTGATGGGATGTGGGCGTCGCTGGCTAGGCCTGCATTTAGTGCCCACCCCTAATTGCCCTTGAGAAGATGGTGGTGAGCTGCCTTCTTGAACCACTGCAGTCCATATGGCGTAGGTACACCCACAATGCTGTTAGGAAGGGAGTTCCAGGATTTTGGCCCAGCGACAGTGAAGGAACGGCGATACAGGTCCAAGTCAGGATGGTGTGTGGCTTGGAGGGGAACTTGTGGGTGGTGATGTTCCCATGCGTCTGCTGCCCTTGTCTTTCTAAGTGGTAGAGGTCGCGGGTTTGGAAGGTGCTGTTGAAGGAGCTTTGGCGAGTTGCTGCAGTGCATCTTGTAGATGGTACACACTGCAGCCACAGTGCACCAGTGGTGGAGGGAGTGAATGTTCAAGGTGGTGGATGGAGTGCCAATCAAGCGGGCTGCTTTATCCTGAATGGTGTCGAGCTTCGAGTGTTGTTGGAGCTGCACTCATCCAGGCAAGTGGAGAGTATTGCATCACACTCCTGACTTGTGCCTTGTAGATGGTGGAAAGGCTTTGGGGAGTCAGGAGGTGAGACACTCGCCACAGAATTCCCAGCCTCTGGCCTGCTCTTGTAGCCACAGTATTTATATGGCTGGTCCAGTTCAGTTTCTGATCAATGGTAACCCCCAGGATGTTGATAGTGGGGGATTCAGCGATGGTAATGCCATTGAATGTCAAGGGGAGATGGTTAGAGTCTCGCTTGTTGGAGATGGTCATTGCCTGGCCCTCCGCACCCCTGTCCACCTCAAACATAGCTTTCATATACAGAAATTGCCACAGATTTTTGGGGGCCTTCTCTTCATCTTATATCCAGAAAAAATCTTTTATTTCCCCAGGTCCTCAATACTGTAGAAATACTTACATTCCCCCATTTCTTTCCTCCTACCATCTTCAACTTTTTAAAACTCAGGTTGGTGTCATCTAATCATTTCTGATATTTTTTTGTCACCTCTGTTACTCGTTTCAACTTTGGTGGTGTCCTGCACTTTCCCCCAAGTTTCTTTTTACATGGTAGATTAAGCCTCACTACAATTATACATGAACGTTAGTTCCTGCTGTTCTCTTGTTTCCATCAATAACATAATTTGTCTGTCCATATATATCTATACTAGCTGGGGGAGCCTGGCTTTGCCAGGGCTGTTTTGGGCCGGGTGGTTTAAATCGAGTGCCAGGCTTTGGGGCCTCTCTGTGTCCCTCTGTGAATCTGGTGCCGGGCAACATTTTAAATGGAGTCCCAGGCTTTTGGGCCCTGTCTCTGTGTCCCTCTCTCAATCTGTTGCCGGGCAACATTTTAAATCGAGTACCAGGCTTTCAGGCCGTGTCTGTCTGTCCCTCTGTGAATCTGCTGCCGGGCAACATTTTAAATCGAGTCCCAGGCTTTTGGACCCTGTCTCTCTGTCCCTTTGTGAATCTGCTGCCGGGCAACATTTCTACCTTTTAATACCTTCAAAGATGAAAGTGAAAGTGCTTATAAAATGTTTTTGGTAAATCTTTTAAAAATAACATAAGAGATACTAACTTTTTCGAAGCTGCATCAGCAGATTTTGAGCTGGAAGGAGTTGAAGCAGCAATGGGGTTTTTAGCTTGAGGCAATGGATGCCACATCCCTGAGATGTAAACGATTAGTCCCGCCCACACACACACACCGATTGGCCAACCATCAGGGGACTGTACTGTAGGATTGGTCAATCGTGACGGCACAGGATTGGTCAAACCTTGATGTCAGTCAATCAATGCTAAGTAGCAGATAATGAGTTTAATTTTGAAGGTTTTTTGCATAAGGCGCGAACAATTTTCGTCCGACCGAAAAGTAAATATGCTTACGACCGTCCCGGAAGCGTAAGCTTTCTTTGGAGGTAATGCGCACGTAGGTACGCTCTATAGCGTTCGAGCGCATAGCCGGACAGACGCACACGTGAGGACAGACAGACAGACAGATAGACAGACAGACAGAACGATCCGTTTATATATATAGATAGACTAGCTGGAGTGCCCGGCGGTGCCGAGGCTTTTTCAAGGGCATGTTGTTGTTGGAAGAGAGAGAGAGAGCGACTGGGGGGGAAGAGAGAGAGCGACTGGGGGGGAAGAGAGAGAGCGACTGGGGGGGAAGAGAGAGAGCGACTGGGGGGGAAGAGAGAGAGCGACGGGGGGAAGAGAGAGAGCGACTGGGGGGAAGAGATAGAGCAACTGGGGGGGAAGAGAGAGAGCGACTGGGGGGGAAGAGAGAGAGCGACTGGGGGGGAAGAGAGAGAGCGACTGGGGGGAAGAGAGAGAGCGACTGGGGGGGAAGAGAGAGAGCGACTGGGGGGAAGAGAGAGAGCGACTGGGGGGGAAGAGAGAGAGCGACTGGGGGGGAAGAGAGAGAGTGAGCGACTGGGGGGGAAGAGAGAGAGAGCGACTGGGGGTGAAGAGAGAGAGAGAGAGCGACTGGGGGGAAGAGAGAGAGAGCGACTGCAGGGGAAGAGAGACAGAGAGCGACTGGGGGGGAAGCGAGAGAGAGAACGACTGGGGGGGAAGAGAGAGAGAGAGCGACTGGGGGGGAAGAGAGAGAGAGAGCGACTGGGGGGGAAGAGAGAGAGAGAGCGACTGGGGGGGAAGAGAGAGAGAGAGCGACTGGGGGGGAAGAGAGAGAGAGAGCGACTGGGGGGGAAGAGAGAGAGAGAGCAACTGGGGGGAAGAGAGAGAGAGAGTGACTGGGGGGGGAAGAGAGAGAGAGAGCGACTGGGGGGGAAGAGAGAGAGAGACTGGGGGGAAGAGAGAGCGAGAGCGACAGGGGAAGAGAGAGAGCACGACTGGGGGGAAGAGAGAGAGTGACTGGGGGGAAGAGAGAGAGCGACTGGGGGGGAGGGGGGTTGAGTGGAGGGGGAGTGGGGGAAGGGGGAGGAGTGGAGAGGGAGTGGGGGGATGGGGAGTGGGGGAAGGGGGGAGTGGGGGAAGGGGGGAGGAGTGGGGGAAGGGGGGAGGAGTGGGGGAAGGGGAAGGGGGGAGGAGTGGGAGAGGAGTGGGTGGGAAGAGGGGGAGGTGGGAGTGGGGGAAGGGGAAGGGGGGAAGAGAGACAGAGAGCGACTGGGGGGGAAGAGAGAGAGAGAACGATTGGGGGGAAGAGAGAGAGAGAGCCACTGGGGGGAAAGAGAGAGAGAGCGACTGGGGGAGAAGAGAGAGAGAGCGACTGGGGGGGGAAGAGAGAGAGAGAGCGACTGGGGGGAAGAGAGAGAGCGACTGGGGGGGAGGGGGGAGGGGGCGGGGGGAGAGGGAGTGGGAGGGGGAGAGTGGGGGAGGAGTGGGGAGGGATGGGGAGGAGTGGGGAGGGGAAGGGGGGCGAAGAGGGGAGAGGGGAGGGCTGAAGGGGCAGTGGGGGAAAGGGAAGGGGAGGAGTGGGGGAAGGGGAAGGGGGGCGATGAGGGGGAGGGAGAAGGGGCAGGGTGGGAAGGAGGATGGAGGGGGAGGGAGGAGGGGGAGGGTGGGGGGGAAGGGGAGGGGAGGGAGGAGGGGGGAGGGGGAGGGAGGGAGGAGGGGGAAGGGGGAGGGAGGGGGGAAGGGGAGGGGGGAATGGGGGAAGGGGGAGGGAAGGGGGAGGGGGAGGGGAGGGGAGGATGGGGGGATGGGAGGGGGGAGGGGAGGAGGGGGCGGGGAGGGGGGAGGGGAGGAGGGGTGGGGAGGGAGGGGAAGGGAGAGGAGGGGAAGGGGGAGGGAAGGGGAGGGGAGGGAGGGGGGAAGGAGGGGAAGAGGGGGGAGGGGAGGAGTGGAGGGGTGGGGGGGAGGGGAGGGAGGGGAGGGGTGGGGGTGAGGGGAGGGAGGGCAGAGGTGGGGGGCAGGCAAGGGGGGAGGGGGAGGGGAGGGGGGTGGGGAGGGGGGAGGGGGATGGGGAGGGGGGAAGGGGGGTTGGGGAGGGGGAGGGGAGGGGTGGGGGGAGGGGAAGTGGGGTGTGGGGGTGAAATAAAGAATAGATTTGCCTTTCTAATCTAGGCTTTATTAACTTAAAATTCCTGTAGCACATCTTCAACACCCAGTCCCAACTAAAGGCTGGAAAGAACTGAATTTAAGATGGCCACCAGAAATCACATGACATCAACTACCAATGAGATTACAACATATATCCCAAGGCAGGAAACAAACAACCAATCACAATACTTCTTACTAAACATAGAGAATAATCACCACATTCACCCCTCCTTTTAAAATATACTCCAACCTAAATAACCTTTACAATTTATAATTAATTATTTACAACTAAAACTATGCACAGACAAAATAAAACTATTCAACATGACACAATACTAAGTGAGCAACAACAAATAGTAACATTACACATAAGTATTAAGTATCTCTCAACTAAAACAATATAATATAATATTTCAACAATTTTAAAACATTACTATCAATTTAAAAGTCCATTTTCAATCGGTCGACCGGATATCTTGTTCGTGTCGACCTTCTTAACCTTGGTGAAATTCCTTGCCCTCCCACACCAGGAGACACAGAAGTATCTTCTGCAGGAAGGCTATCCATATCCCGATTTTCAACGGTTTCCGGATTAGAAATCCCATCAGGAGGTAAACTGGGATGGTCGTGAACATCCATCGAGGGCTGACTAATGGAAGTATAATTATCTGCAGTCGGATTGGAAATATTCGTAGTATCTGTAACAGCATCCACATTATCTGAATCATGACTATTGTTAATATCCTCAGAAGAGGGCTGGCCACCACAAGGAGCCAAGTCTTTAATTGAAACGGTACTTTCTTTCCCATCTTGGAATCGAATATGAGCATATTGGGAATTTGCCTCCAACAGCTCCACCTCCTCCACTAAAGGATCATATTTTGACAATCTAACATGGCGTCGAAGCAGCACAGGTCCCTGCATAGTAAGCCATGAAGGTACCGAATATCCCACAGTTGATCTCCGTGGATAATTAAAGAGCCTTTCATGGGGGGGTCACATTAGTAGCCGTTGAAAGCAATGATCTAATGGAATGCAGGGCATCAGGCAGTACCATTTCCCACTGTGTATTCTTAAGGTTCTGGGATGTCAAAGCCAACATAACTGCCTTCCAGATCACCCCATTGTATTGTTCGCACTGTCCATTACCCTGGGGATTATACGGGGTAGTTCTGCTAGTAGAAACTCCCCGACTCTGAAGGTATTCCTTCAACTGGGAAGACATAAAAGAACTTTCCTGATCCGAATGGATATACGCAGGCATCCCAAAGATGACAAAAAGTTGAGTCAGACATTTGATAACTGTAGCAGCTGATACATCTGCGCAAGGAAAAGCAAAAGGGAACCTTGAAAACTCATCCACAACAGTAAATATATATTGGTTTTGAGTAGTTGAAGGAAGAGGCCCCTTGAAATCGACGCTCAAACGTTCAAAAGGAGAAGTAGCCTTTATAAGTTGAGCTCGTTGAGGCTTAAAGAAATTCGGTTTACACCGAGCACAGATAGAACATGATGAAGTCATCTGCTTGACGTCTTCAACTGAAAAGGGCAAATTCTTACTGCGTACGAAGTGTATCATCCTTGTAACCCCAGGATGGCATAAGGCATTGTAAAGATTAATAAGTGTATCTCCGTGAATCACAGAACAATAAGCCCTCGACAGCGCATCAGCAGCAACGTTATCCTTCCCCGGACGATAAACTATATCAAAATGGTAACATGCCAACTCAATCCTCCACCTCATTATTTTATCATTCTTAATCTTTCCAAAATGTTTGACATCAAACATAAAGGACACAGACTTTTGATCAGTTACCAACGTAAAATGTCGCCCCGATAAATAATGTCTCCATTTACGCAGTGCTTCTACTATTGCATACGCCTCTTTCTCTATTGAAGAATGCCTTTTTTCACTATTGTTCAAGGTACGTGAGAAAAAGGCCACAGGTCTTCCATTTTGGCTCAAAGTAGCCCCAATTGCAAAATCAGAAGCATCCGTCTCAATCACAAAAGGAACCTGCTCATCAATAGAATGCACAACTGCTCCAAGGATATCCTTTTTAAAATTATCAAAACACGTCCTGGCCTCCCATGATAGAGGATATGTCGTAACCCGAATAAGAGGCCGGATCTTCTGTGAAAAATTTGCAATCCAATTAGAATAGTAAGAAAACAGTCCAACAACTCGTTGCAAAGCCTTAGAATTAGTAGGACAAGGTAAATCAATCAATGGTCGCAGACGTTCTGGGTCTGGTTTAATCTTGTTTCCCAAGATAATGTACCCCAGTAGATTTACCTCAGTGGTCGAAAAGGTACACTTCTCTTTATTGAAAGTTAAACCAACTTTTTCCGCAGCTTGAAGGAATCTTTCTAAATTAGAATCATGCTCCACCCTTGATTTGCCACACACCGTGATGTCATCTAAGTATGAAAAGGTGTCAGAGAGTTATCACTTATAAAAGCATCCATTGCCCGTTGAAAACAAGCAACACCATTAGTAACATCAAATAGCATTCGGCAAAACTGATACAGCTTTCCACCAGCCTCAAAGGCCGTATATGGTTGATCCTTCTTAACAATAGGAATCTGATGATAAGCACTCTTTAGGTCAATAGTGCTAAAAACCTTATACTGAGATACTTTATTGATAAGCTCATCAATCTTAGGCAAAGGGTATGCATCTAATTGAGTACACCTATTAATAGTTTGGGAATAGTCTATCACCATTCGTTTCCTATGTCTCTCGTTAGTCGTGACAACTACCTGTGCCCGCCAAGGCGAACAACTAGGTTCAATGATTCCTTCCAATAAGAGACGTTGAACTTCAGAATTAATAAATTCTCTATCCTGACTGCTATACCTTCTTGACTTGGTAGCAATTGGCTTACAATCCGGCATCAAATTGGAAAAAAGTGATAATGGAGAAATGGATAAAGAGGTTAATCCACAAATAGATAAAGGTGGCTTAGTCCCTCCAAATGAAAGACTGAGAGACTCGTGTAACTGAAGCACATCATGACCAATCAAAATATCCGCACAGAGATTAGGAAAAACAGATAGGCGTATATCAGTATACGTATTACCTAGAAGAATCAATTTCACAAGGCAACAACCAGCTACTTGTGAAGTGAGAGTCGTCTGAGCCATACACACCTGATAGGAAACAGGCGAAATTTTCAAATGCTTCTCCTTTGCAAACTGAAGACTTATAAAACTCTCGGTACTGCCCGTATCTATAAGGGCCTTCACTTCCAACCCATTAACTTGGGCCGTAACTAAAGCTTTGTTCAGGCCATGAGCAAATGCAGCAGAAATTGATGCAATAAACGCCCTATCTAAAGGCTGAATAGTCACAGAGGAGGTAATTGAACCTGATGATTTACACACACGTGCGTAATGACCTCTCTTGCTGCATTTACTACACACAGCCTCCCGAGCAGGACACTTCAGACGAGGGTGCCGGACGTTCCCACAAATATAACACTTCTGAATCCTAGAGGCAACAGCCGCTGAAGTAGAAACTGTTTCAGAATCTAGTAAACCACTCCTATTAAGTCCACATAATTCCTTTTCATCCGGAACTGCCGAAACCACAGTCACAGGCCGATTAAAAAGAGCATAAGAATCCGAACTTCTCTGAGCCACATCCAATGTAGAAGCTTGCTCAAAAGCACTCTTAAGATCCAAAGTCTTATTTTCTAACAACCGCTGACGAATTGATCTAGACAGTAATCCATTAATAAAAGCATCCCGTACCGATTCTTCCTTATATTCTTCAGCCGTCACGGCCTTATAATTACAGTTAACACTAAGGCACCGAAGTGCTTGTAAATAAGTATCCAAAGATTCTCCCACCTGCTGCCTACGGGCAGTTAGAAGGTGACGAGCAAATACCTCATTCTTTGGTTTAACAAAAATCTTTTCCAATGTAGAAATAGCCACTTCGTAAGTTTTACAGTCCAAAATATACTTATACACATCCGGAGCAATGTAGTTGATCAGCATATTCAGCGTATTTAGAGACTCTTGATCCAACACGCCCAAAAAGTTTTTAAATGTACAATACCAATGTTTCCATTTATCATCCACTCCTGCAGAATTAGGGTCAGCATTGAATCGTTCTGGTTGAAGATATCGCTCCATTCTGACATAAAGTTAATAAATTGAAATAAAGAATAGATTTGCCTTTCTAATCTAGGCTTTATTAACTTAAAAATCCTGTAGCACATCTTCAACACCCAGTCCCAACTAAAGGCTGGAAAGAACTGAATTTAAGATGGCCACCACAAATCACATGACATCAACTACCAATGAGATTACAACATATATCCCAAGGCAGGAAACAAACAACCAATCACAATACTTCTTACTAAACATAGAGAATAATCACCACAGGGGGGGAGGGGAAGGGGGGTGGGGGAGGGAGGGGCGGGGGGGGTGGGGAGGGGGGAAGGGGAGGGGGAAGGGGGTGGGGAGGGGGTTGGAAGGGGGGGTGGGGGGTGTGGGCGGGAAGGGGGTGGGGAGGGGGGAAGAGGGTGTGGGGGGGAAGTGGGTGTGGGGGGGGAAGGGGGTGGAGGGGGGGTGGGAGGGGGGGTGGTGGGGGGTGGGGGTGGAAAGGGAGGGGGGAGATAAACTTAAAGTGCAGGAAACTTTGTGCTATCCGGCACCCATGGGACCGAGTTGCTGCCTTGCCTCAAATACTCTCCAGAGTTAATGTTGAGAGATATGGAGATTCTTATCTCTGTATTTAACAACAAACACTGTTGCTTAGCAACAGCTTCTAAACACTCAGGTGTGGCCCTAAAGCTCTGTAGCTAAAGCTGTTGCTATAGCTACAGACCTTGCACAGCTTGACTGTTCAAACAAAGCAAATAAAACAAAAAAGAATAAAAAACAGCTGCTGATTTTTGCCGGTGGCTCCAGATTGCCGGATAGCTCACCTCCGGATAGCACAAAGTTTCTTGCACTTATAAAACATTTTTGGTAAATCTTTCTATAACATACACTTTACAACCTCACCAATCTTTTTATTAAAAAAGGGGTGCTCACCCGTCAGTGTGTTCTATCACAAACAATGGCCGCCGCTTGCTTTACAGTTAGAAAGATTAGGCCCCGCCCACACAGTCGATTGTCTGTCTCGGTCACCAGGAACCGATTTGTAGCACAGAAGTCCCACCCACTCTATGTTCCTGTACTAAGATGGCCGTGCATGCACTCTGTTACACACTGAATCAAAATGGCGTCGCACTGAAACCTTTCACCCTCCTTGACAAAGATGGCTGCCGTTAACCTGGGGTTGTCAGCAGAAGAAATTTCCTCAGCTGCAAATACAGGATCTTCAGATTATTATTCGGGGCTTGCGACCTACCCCAGTTGCTTATGAAGCCTCCCCACCTATTGACCCCGGGAATGGAGCTGAGGCAGCACACCCTCTGCCCTCTGCCAGTGTTTGTCTCTGTTTAGGCCGGGAGCCTGGGTCTAGAGTTGCACTGCTGACAGTTGGAGAAGCCTCGGCCCCGGGCCTGGAAAAACAGTGAAAGGTAGGAGAATTATAGAGGATAGAGAAAAGATTTACAAATTAATTAACTTTTTTTAAAAACAATTTGTGTTTTAAAAGCAACTTTTTTTTTGCTGGAAATGTAGATTTGAAAAGAAACACGCAGAAAGCGGGAAAAATAAATGAAAAGTTTGGAATCAAGATGGCGGCGACTCACCTCGGTTCAGAACGATAAGGCCCGCCCACACATGCACCGATTGGTCGACCGTCAGGTCACCGAAGCGTAGCATTGGTCAATCGTCCCGTCACTCGATTGTAGGAGGGCCCGCCCGCACGCGCCAGGAACCCGGCGTACGATTGGTCGACCTCGAGGTCACTCTATCGCTAATGAGCGGATAATGAGATGCGAATGAGCGGAATTTTGAACGTTTTTTGGATACCGCGGGCACGATTTTTGTCCGGCCGAAACGTCAATACGCTTACGACAGTTATGGAACAGTAAGCTTTCTTTCGACATAACGCACGCGTAGGTACGCTCTATAACTTTCGAGTGCATAGCCGGACAGACGCACACCGGAGGACAGACAGACAGACAGACAGGTCGATCCGTTTATATATATTTATACTAGCTGAAGTGCTCGGCGGTGCCGAGGCTTTTTCGAGGGAATGTTGTTGTTGGAAGAGAGAGAGAGAGCGACTGGGGGGAAGAGAGAGAGCGACTGGGGGGAAGAGAGAGAGCGACGGGGGGAAGAGAGAGAGCGACTGGGGGGAAGAGAGGGAGCGACTGGGGGGAGGGGGGAGGGGAGGGGGGAGGGGGAGGGGAGGGGGGGAGGGGAGGGGAGGGGGGAGGGGAGGGGGGAGGGGAGGGCGGGGAAGGGAGGAGGGGGGAGGAGCAGGGGGGGAAAGGGAGGGGGGGAAGGGAGGGCGGGGGGGGGACGGGATGGGGCGGAAGGGAGGGGGGGAGGGCAGGGGGGGAGGGGGAAGGGAGGGCGGGGGGAGGGGGGGGCAGGGGGGAAGGGAGGGCGGGGGGGAGGGAGGGTGGGGGGCCCCCCCGAGGGTGGCGGCCCCCCCCGAGGGTCGCAGCCCCCCCCGAGGGTCGTGCCCACCCCGAGGGTCACGGCCCCCCCCGAGGGTCGCGGCCCCCCCCGAGGGTCGCGGCCCCCCGAGCGTCGCGGCCCTCCTCCCCCCCCCGAGGTGAAGACCGCCGATTGCGCGCGCAGCAGGAGCTGAGACGCGGCGTCTCTCTCTGGCTCGGCCGGCGGGCCCGGTTGCCAGGGTAACCGTGACGCTGACCAAGCCCCGCCCCCCGGCCGAGCCAGAGAGAGATGCCGCGTCTCAGCTCCTGCTGCGCGCGCACCCTAGCGGCGCTGGGCTGAGGCTCGGCCCTCCAGCCTTCGAGTGGGGCCGGGAGGTGCCTAGCTCGGGCGTGGGTGCGGAGGAGATGCCGAGGCTTCTAGGCCTACCTGGAAAAACGGGGAAAGGTAGGAAAATTAATGAGATTAGATAAGTTAATTACTTCTAAATCATTTTTTTTTTAAAACAATATGTATTTTAAATGCAACGTTTTTTTTTAAAGACGCAGAAAGCGGGAAAAAGAAAGGAAAAGTTTGGAATCAAGATGGCGGCGACTCACCTCGGTTCAGAATGATAAGGCCCGCCCACACACGCACCGATTGGCCCGGTGGCACACGCCAGCAACCCGGCGTACGATTGGTCGAGCTCGAGGTCACTCTGTCGCTAATGAGCGGATAATGAGATGCTAATGAGCGGAACGTTGAAGGTTTTTGGGATACCGTGGGCGCGATTTTAGCCCGGCCGAAACGTAAATACGCTTAAAACCGTCTCAGAAGCGTAAGCTTTCTTTGGAGGTAACGCGCGCGTAGGTACGCCCTGTAACTTTCGAGCGCATAGCCCGACAGACGCACACGCGATGACAGACAGAATGACAGACAGAATGACAGACAGACAGACAGACAGATGTACCGATTTATATATATAGATATATATAGATAGCTGAAGTGCCCAGCGGTGCCGAGGGTCTTTTGAGGGCACGTTGTTGTTGGAAGAGAGAGAGAGAGCGACTGGGGGGGAAGAGAGAGAGATAGCGACTGGGGGGGAAGAGAGAGAGAGCGACTGGAGGGGAAGAGAGAGAGAGAGCAACTGGGGGGGATGAGAGAGAGAGAGCGACTGGGGGGAAGAGAGAGAGAGAGCGACTGGGGGGGAAGAGAGAGAGAGCGACTGGGGGGAAGAGAGAGAGAGAGCGACTGGGGGGGAAGAGAGAGAGAGAGCGACTGGGGGGAAGAGCGAGAGAGAGCGACGGGGGGCAGAGAGAGAGAGCGACTGGGGGAAGAGAGAGAGAGAGCGACTGGGGGGGATGAAAGAGAGAGAGCGACTGGGGGGAAGAGAGAGAGAGAGCGACTGGGGGGGAAGAGAGAGAGAGAGCGACTGGGGGGAAGAGATAGAGAGAGCGACTGGGGGAAGAGAGAGAGCGACTGGGGGGAAGAGAGAGCGACTGGGGGAAGAGAGAGAGTGACTGGGGGGAAGAGAGAGAGCGAGCGACTGGGGGGGACGAGAGAGGGAGAGCGACTGGGGGGGAAGAGAGAGAGCGAGCGGCTGGGGGGAAGAGAGCGAGTGACGGGGGGAAGAGAGAGAGCGACTGGGGGGAAGAGGGAAAGCGACTGGGGGGAAGAGAGAGAGCGACTGGGGGGAAGGGAGAGCGACTGGGGGGAAGAGAGAGAGTGACTGGGGAAGAGAGAGAGCGACTTGGGAAGAGGGAGAGCGACTGGGGGAAGAGAGAGAGCGACTGGGGGAAGAGAGAGAGCGACTGGGAGAAGAGAGAGAGCGACTGGGAGAAGAGAGAGAGAGAGCGACTGTGGGGAAGAGAGAGAGAGCGACTGTGGGGAATAGAGAGAGAGAGTGACGGGGGGGAAGAGAGAGAGAGAGCGACTGGGGGGGAATAGAGAGAGAGAGCGACTGGGGGTGAAGAGAGAGAGCGAGCGACTGGGAGAAGAGAGTGAACGACTGGGGGGAAGAGAGAGAGCGACTGGGGGGAAGAGAGAGAGTGACTGGGGGGGGAAGAGAGAGAGCGACTGGGGGGGAAGAGAGAGCGACTAGGGGGAAGAGAGAGAGCGAATGGGGGGGAAGAGAGAGAGAGCGACTGGGGGGGAAGAGAGAGAGCGACGGGGGGAAGAGAGAGAGCGACTGGGGGGAAGAGAGAGAGCGACTGGGGGGAAGAGAGAGAGCAACTGGGGGGGAAGAGAGAGAGCGACGGGGGGGAAGAGAGAGAGCGACTGGGGGGGAAGAGAGAAAGCGACTGGGGGGGAAACGAGAGAGCGACTGGGGGGGAAGAGAGAGAGCAACTGGGGGGGAAGAGAGAGAGCGACTGGGGGGAAGAGAGAGAGCGACTGGGGGGGAAGAGAGAGAGCAACTGGGGGGGAAGAGAGAGAGCAACTGGGGGGGAAGAGAGAGAGAGCGACTGCAGGGGAAGAGAGAAAGAGAGCGACTGGGGGGAAGAGAGAGAGAGAACGACTGGGGGGGAAGAGAGAGAGAGAGCGACTGGGGGGAAGAGAGAGAGAGAGCGACTGGGGGGGAAGAGAGAGAGAGAGCGACTGGGGGGGAAGAAAGAGAGAGAGCGACTGGGGGGAATAGAGAGAGCGACTGGGGGGGAAGAGAGAGAGCAATTGGGGGGGAAGATAGAGAGAGCGACTGGGGGGGAAGAGAGAGAGAGAGCGACAGGGGAAGAGAGAGAGAGCGACTGGGGGGAAGAGAGAGAGCGACTGGGGGAAGAGAGAGCGACTGGGGGGGAAGAGAGAGCGACTGGGGGGGAAGAGAGAGAGCAACTGGGGGGGAAGAGAGAGAGAGCGACTGCAGGGAAAGAGAGAAAGAGAGCGACTGGGGGGAAGAGAGAGAGAGAACGACTGGGAGGGAAGAGAGAGTGAGAGCGACGGGGGGAAGAGAGAGAGAGAGCGACTGGGGGGGAAGAGAGAGAGAGAGCGACTGGGGGGGGAAGAAAGAGAGAGAGCGACTGGGGGGAAGAGAGAGAGAGCGACTGGGGGGGAAGAGAGAGAGAGAGCAATTGGGGGGGAAGAGAGAGAGAGAGCGACTGGGGGGGAAGAGAGAGATAGAGCGACAGGGGTC